>NW_020229235.1:215000-410183 GCF_003227725.1 Camponotus floridanus
TGCGACAAGGATGGCGTTAACGTGGGACAAGGACGGCCCATAGGTGGGAGAAGGACGACGTAAAGGTAAGTGAACAACGAGTATATTCTAAGCGATAGAGAGAAAACGATAATATCAAGAATAACAACGCATGCGAGAGAGAACAATAGCGCAAGAACAACGCGAGTGAGAGAGAACGCATATGAAAGAAAGATCGATAGCGCCAAGACGACGTGTACAAGAGAGAGAACGATAATATCGCGAGACTTACAATTAGTGCGCGCGCGAAAGAGAGAATGATAATACCGCGAAGACAACACGTGCGAGAGAGAATGATAATATCGCGAGACTTACAACTAGCGCAAGAGAGACGCAAGGATGGGGACGCGAGGAGAGGCGCGTAAATAATTAGATTTTTTTCTCAATTAAAGTCAAATAAAATTTATTTAAATGTGTACTTTTTGTGTCCTAGCGCGAGAGAGATTCTAATTCTAAGCGCAGGAGAAAGAGATAGACTTACAACTAACGTGAGACTTATGATTAACGTGTGCAAGAGAGAACGATATCGCGATAACCAGCGCAAGAGAGACGCAAGGATGGGGACGCATGGAGAGGCGCGTAAATAATTAATTTTTTTTTATGAATATAAAATATATAAAATTTATTAAAAATGTGTATGTGTTAATACAATTGTGTGTGTGTATGTGTGTATGTGCTTAAATTATAATTAATAATAATAATATAATATAATAATATAATATAATAATAAAATAATAATATAATAATAATATAATATAATAATAAAATAATAATATAATAATAAAAATAATTTGGTGGTGCGGGGGGGATGGAGGGGCCAGGGGAGCCGGGTGAGGGGGCCGCTCCTGTAACAGAAAAAAAAATATATATAGATATAGTTATAATAAGATTTATAAAAATACTTACATCTGTGCTCCCCATTCTGTACACCATTGGGTGCCCGAATCTCCCCGGGCACCCAAATCTCCTCCTTCATATAGGGCTTTTCCCCGAAGAGCCGCCTTAGGTCGAAAACGTCCTCCTCATCTGGAGAACTCTCCGGGTCACCCCACATGAAGGAGAGGTCGTTTCTCCTCCACCGCCGCTCCGCCCGCACCCATTGCCGGTGCTCTATATTTACAAAGCTGGGTATCCGGACTTCAGATAGGGACTAGAAAATAAAAAATATAAGTATTATGTACAATAGATGTACAATTTTTTTATAAAATATTCGCAAAATCAATACTTACATTCCAGTGAAATGCCAGTTTCACTAATAGGACCGCAAGCAGGTCCGAGAAAGCCTGTTTCCACCCCGGGCAATTTTCCATGATATACTCCATTTTTTACAAAATTTTTTATAATATACTGAACTCGCGCACCAGTTAGAACTTTATGAAGCGGCAACGAGGTCCCGGCACGAGGTTTTATATTAGAGATGCCGCATTACACCATGCCAAAAACGCGTCGTAAGACAAAAGTACACCCGGTCCCATGCAACTCAGCGCGGTATAATATAATATAATATTAATATCACGACTTTGCGAGCAGACAAACTTCTCGGTACAAAACTTTAGAATAGGGACGTATCATTATCGTTTTGCCAAAAACACGTCGTAAGACAAAACTATACATGTTCTCATGCAAATTAGCACGATATAATGTAATGCATCAACCGATCAAACGAAAACGAACGGTAATTGAACGACCGTCAAACGGTAATGAACGCTCTTTGAACGGAAACGAACGGTAATTGAACGCTCTTTGAACGGAAACGAACGATCGTCGAACGCTCGTCGAACGGTAATTGAACGCTCTTTGAACGAAAAACGAACGGTAATTGAACGGTCATCGAACGGAAATGAACGCTCATCGAACGCTCGTCAAACGGTCATCGAACGGTCTTCGAACGGAAATGAACGGTAATTGAACGCTCTTCGAACGGAAATGAACGCTCTTCGAACGGAAATGAACGGTAATTGAACGGTCATCGAACGGTAATTGAACGCTCTTCGAACGGAAAAGAACGATAATTGAACGGTCATCGAACGGTAATTGAACGCTCATCGAACGGTAATTGAACGATCATCGAACGGTAAGTGAACGCTCTTCGAACGGAAATGAACAGTAATTAAACGGTCATCGAACGGAAACAAACGCTCATCGAACGGAAACGAACGGAAACGAACGGTAATTGAATGCTCATCGAACGGAAATAAACGGTAATTGAACGGTCATCAAACGGAAACGAACGGTAATTGAACGCAAAACTATATTCACTTATCAAACAAATATTACAATGTATTACAATGTATCACAATGTAGTATCGAAATACAATGTCTGTGGCAGCTGTGTCACGTATGGAAACATGATACTGCGCACATGCATAGATAGGGATGAGGAAAAAAAGGAGAGAATAAGAAAGACGATAAAAATATATCGCATCATCAATTTATTATAAATATGGATTCGAAGAATCATCATCATAATGTTTCAACCACCAATTATAAATTTTAAATATATTTTGTAGAGCGCAATTTTTTTACATGATTTTCACAGCGCATAGTATTTTTAACATCTAACTTATTTAAAGAAGCTACATCCTCATAGTCTGCATTCAAAGTTTCGATAATCACATCGTTTCTCACATCATCTTCCAGTATATCGGCCAACCATTGTCGCTTTTCATGGCCTTTAACGTACACGAGAGGTGACGCATCATCCTCCTCCGTTGCACCCATCACCGCCGTCGTGATTAAACGTTTCGAATTCCAATATGAAACGTGTCCATCATTCCACAATAATCCATGATGGTTTTTAATCAGCCATAAAACCTGACATCTCTCAGATTTTGTGAGCGCGTGCCATGGTACCGGACATGTAAAAATGTAATGAGAAAGTACGGATCCTTTTCTCAAAATCGCAGCTTCCTTCACGACAAAATTTTTCCCAACGATAAATCCTTGCAGATCCACAAACGTTGGCGCAGCCATGATGATAAGATCCGATCGTAGACAGATGTTGATCGTCAAACATCTCAATCTTTTATATTATTCTTCGTGTGCAATGGAGGGGATATTTGCTGACTTATGTAATTTTGCGGACTACATTGGTCAATGGATTATATTCAACAACCCGATCGTGCAAGATGAGACAATAGGCGGTAGTATTCGCAGGTATATTTTCCCTGCACTCAAACTCTATTCTCACATCCACGGTAGCAGTTTTGACAGACTCGTTTTGTCGCGAGCAATCAAGGACCGCTAGAGGACCGCAATGTAGAAATTTTGGAATTGTTAATAGCGCGGTGCTGTTATCGCATCCGTAATAAGATGTGTGAAAACGAGAGTACATGTTGAATAGGACGGCGAATCTATTTTTTTCAAAATCTAAATTTAAATCATCGTAGGAATAAAATTCCGAGTTTAAATAGAGTTTAACGTTGGTCAATTTGCAGTCATCGAACAATGTAACATTTTGTGACACTGAATTCTTTTTACCTGTTTGCAGTACAAAGATCACGTATCGCGGTTTCTCTAGCTGGGAGGCGGTCCACGAATGTTTGGTTGTGCTATGTAGCAGAGGAAATTCGTATAGATCCCAAGATCGGAAACTCATGTTCAAGTATCGTCCGCTTTCCAACATTCGCAACATTGATAATTTATTAATCTCGTTCAATATTACATGAGGCATACGCCACTGTATCTTGAGTAATTCAATCTCAGCTTCCGACGACGGATGTCCGAATAGACAATTATTATCGTTGCGCGAACGTATCAAAATCAATTCGTGACGAGCGTTAATCACAACGCGTTTGTAATCTTCGCAAAATCCCAGCAACATGTTGAGCGGCACGCAAAAGTTGAAATAATTTTTGTCGCCGTTGTACGTCAAATCCCACGATGCATTCTTCAAGTTTATACTTTTCTGGTGCGTTAGAAAGACATAATTTTTGAGTGTCGATGTTATTCCAACATTTCTGTTGCGATCAATCTCTACTCCGTCGAGTTCGTATCGAAGCTCATCAAACATGAATGCGACGCAATTGTTTCCCAATACAACCTTCATTTCATCATTCGCTTTACACACATTAAACCTTCTCTCGATGTAAAGAAAGCTTTCGCACGGTAACGTGTACAAATCCTGATGTTGTATAGGTATTCGTATCTCATCGCTGTATCCAAGCGTCGTATTGGCGTACGGATTATACGTATGAGTCTCAATCTTGACAATGCGATCGTCAAAGACTGGTTCACCTCCGATATTCAAAACATCAATCATTTTTTTCGTACGATGAATCCCAATAATTTCAAAAATTCACGATTCAACGCGCTCAGCTTCTTTTTAACGGCAATCTTATTATTGTCACCCGATACCGCTCGCTTTACTGCAATAGTATTGTCCCGCGTAAAAGTATTGTCTCTCGCGTGCTCCGTTTCGTTCAGTACAAGCATACTATGTTTGTCGCCGCCGTATATGCAGTCTTATGGTAATTTCCTCTCCTTGAAAATCGAGCAATCGACCTCTTTGATCCACAATACGTATCGTTAAATCCGTAATGCTTCGTACGACGATCGGCAGATAAATGATCTGTGCAGACGTTTCCGATATCTTATATCCCGGCGGTACGCTCGGTGAAAATTCATGTATCGTGAGTACGCGCATGCCGTTGCTGTACGCACCAGTAGTCACGTTGCATTCTATACGAATAATATTTACGATTATAATATTAACAGGTTTGTCCGATTCATACCACTTGCGAGGTTGCAATATACGATTCGACGAGAATCCAAGCAAGGATCCTACATTGTCGGGTTCGGTAAAGTTTATTCTGTAGGCGCATTTGATTTCGCTCTTTAGCGTACTGTGATTGGCGCGGAGCACTATTGGATATTCCTCATCATAATCGTTTTCAACATCTCTGGAAAGGTGTTCACCTCGCAAAATTGCGCGTTTGAGATAGTCATTTATGGCATGCAATTCGTACGATTCTTCGGGAATCGTAATTTCCTTGTCGTCGTTGTCAAAATAAAATTTATTATTCGAAAAATTTACGTTCGGAATCGTATGATAAGTTTCAAAATCCGTTAATCCGAGCTCGTAATCGGCATCGGTCAAATCTATAGCGGAGAAATAGCTTACAGCGAGAACGCTGCTTCTGCCAGTCAACGTAAGTGTCAGTGACATGTCGAACGAATACTGAGTCATGACGATGGATTGTCAGGCTTTAAATTGATCGTTTGAAGAAATTTTAAACACAACTGTCCACAGATACTCTGATTATAACTTTGATACGATGTGTAATTGTATTCAATTTTCACTCGTCCGAAATATCGCACAAGTTCCTTGGGTGGTCGAAGATTTCCAAAACTGTCGAAATATACGACACGATCACCCCTCTTTGCATACGCCACCCAATGAGTACCGGAACCATCAACGTCATCCAAATTGACGATACCGCTCTCGTTTCGTCGTACACCGCTTATCGGTAAATTATTGCGCATGAAAACACTTCTAAAGAAAGGTATGCGCATACGTTTTGCAAATTGTTCCAATTGCACGTTAGTTGTCGCACCCGTAGGCATTTTTAATGTTTCTTCGACGTTTTTTTTTTCTCTTAGACTTTGTTGAGAATCCCTGTCCACGCTTGTACGGAGCGAGATAAAGTCCGCGACCTTCCATAGCGCGATTGTGACGCTGCATCTCTTCCAGCTGACGTTGCGCAGCCTTGCTATCGTTTACCGCCTTTGCGATTCCCGCTGCACCGCCAGCCAATGAACCGACAACTCCCAATAACGGTAAAAGTGGTAAAATACCATCACGTTTCGCTACTGGAAGTATTCGATTCTTCCTCCTTTTTGTCGTCGATGGCTTTTTCATCCCCATGCCGAGTTTTGTCTTTGCCTTCATTGCCGCCCAAACAGTTGTAGCGGCTGCTCTTTCACCGAGAGTCGATCCCTCGCGGTAATGCGTTCTCGCGCTCTTGCAGCTAGTATGCGATCAGCGATGTGACGTTGGTCGAGGTCGTTGCTTCGCGCGTAAACAATGTCGTGTTCGCGACACGCCACGTCCAATGGATTGATGCCTCGATCACCTCTAGCCAATCGTTTTTCTAATCGAGTTCCCGGCCCGTAAAACTGATAACCGGGAATATGTAATTCGATGGGAAGCGTGTTTATCGCACGATTTAAGAGGCTGCTGCCTTTTACAATTCTCGCTGACATACGTCGCAATCTTTTATCAATGGAGGCGGACCGTCAATGTGTGTTCGCTGCCACGGCTGGTTGTAATGTCGCATGCACGAACGATATTGTCGAACCTCCGGATCAGCCTTTATATATTCTGGAAGCTTGTCCCACAATCGTTCCACGTAATCACCAAAATTTTGAAGTAATAAAATCTTTGGGATATACTGCAGTTGTTTGGCGGTAAGCCCGAGAATGTCTCTCTCATCCGACAGAAGGAGAAACATTTTTGATACTGAGCGGTTTCGAGTCGAGACACTTCTATAAATAGGTCTCCCCCTCGCGATCATTCGCAAAATTGATTCGAAAGAGAAATGCGGTTCGTGCGACAAGCGCGGGTAATCAAAGTATCAAATTTCGACGATAGACTAATATCGGAGAAAAAAGTACGCAAGTATGGAAACATGCTGCCGACTACTATACGCGGTATCGTTTGCGGCCCTTCAAACTGTGGTAAGACAAACGTGTTGATTAGTTTGATAGAAAGTCCGCACGGTGTACGTTTCGAGAACGTGTACGTATACTACAAATCGCTTCAACAGCCGAAATACAAATACTTGGAAAATTTACTAGCACCTATAGATGAAATCGGCTACTTTACATTCTCTAATAACAGCGATGTCATTCCACCAAACGAGGCGCTTCCGAATTCCATCTTTATTTTTGATGACGTGGCATGCGACAAGCAAGATACGGTAAGAGAGTATTTTGCAATGGGTCGACACTCGAGCGTTGACTGTTTCTATCTTTGTCAGACGTACGCCAAGATACCTAAGCATCTTATACGCGACAACATGAACCTGCTGATCCTGTTTAAACAAGACGGCACAAACTTGAAACATGTGTACAACGATCACGTGAATACCGATATGTCTTACGACGATTTCCGTGCATTGTGTCAGAAATGTTGGCAACGCAAATATAGCTTCGTAGTCATTGATAAAGATAGTACGTTGATCAATGGACGATATAGAAGGGGATTTAATGATTTCGCGATACCGTAAAGCGATCAGTCATCATCGACACATCGATCGAGCATCATGAACGGCGATCGTGAAAAGATTGCGACAGAGATTGCAAAAACGAGCGAATCGATTCGCAAAAAATATCGCGCTTTGAAAACTGGTAAAATGGAGGAAGATATCATATTGGAATGACAATTTAAACCGATTACCGAGCCTTTAAAACAGCTTGTCGAAAATACTGTGGAATCTGATGCGTCGAAAATCGAACCGTTGAGTTTGACGTTTGAACAGAAGCACGAGGAAAAGATAAAAGAGTCCAAGCAAGGACTAAAGCGAGCACGGATAAATATGCCGATAAACGATTCACCGATATATTCGACACCGAATCGATCAAAGCGAAGGAAGCAATTTTCTAATATGGCTACTGTTTCTACTCCGATAAAAGTACAACCGCATCAAACAATACCATCCACATCCGTCGAAGAAATTTACGAGACCACACCCGATTCGTTTGTAACATCGGTCCGACACGAATTAGAAACGTCCGGAGGTCAGAAAAGCTTCCGAGAGCATTTAGGTCCACTGGCGCAAAAATATATAGGAGATATTATGAGTGTTGATAAAAATAAGAGCATGGATTACGTCTACGGTGTTAAATTTACCAACGAAGGAATGATGCTCGGTGATAAATGTTTCGATGTGGACAAGGAAGATAATATAATTATCGCTGGAATAAAATATAAGGGAACCGAAGGAATCTACGATTTGATTCTTAAAAAATTTCCCAATTATAAAAAATATACTCGAGACGATTTGCATAAATATCAAAGTATATTAAATATAACAAATGCACATAAACGTGACAACAAAGTTAATAATCCTATTAAAACTAATAAAGGGTACAAGTACAAATATATAATTGCACCATTATTCCCCGATAGAAAGATGGGAAGAGGTATAGACGCGCCGCGCACCATGACGCTCAGCAACAACATGATCGATTACGTGCATTGGAACGATCCCAACGAATTGGTGGATCGTTTGCGATTGCTGGACGCCTCGCGTCGAGCCGGCAACAATGCTCATGACAATGAAATCTTGTCAATTATCGAAGAACTTCGCGAGGCCGGCATTATAAATTAAACTATGCGTCGGCGATACGTGTCATTCGGTCAATGTTCTCGGTACCGAAATGTCGATTAATAAATTCGGATTATCGTTGGGAACGTCGAACAATTTGTACTACGAATGGAATGGATTATTGAGAAATTACGTTCGCGATAACGCTCTCTGCCAAACTACTACCGGCTTTGACGCAAGGTCGCGCAAGATTCAACGCGTAGCGCAACCAGAAGCTGATACCGACGTCGTCAACAAACGATACGTGGATAAACTTTTGAGAGATCGACAGGGAGAAATTAAGCAAAAAATTATCGCGCTCGAAACAAACGTGCAGGCGCTGCGATTAATGATGGATGAGATAAAGAATGTGCTGAGATATGCAACATCTGACTCGACACAGTAAGCGAGATATACTAATATCGCATATTAATTATGCCTCGATCAAACGTACGAGAGAACAAAAGCACCTCCGAAAAGCGGCAACTAGTCAAGGAATTACATGCTCCGGCGAGAAGAAATTTTCCACGAAGACGCGTCATTGTACGTGGATACGATGATCTATGGCAGGCGGACGTGGTGGACATGCGTTCATACTCTCGACTCAACAAGGGTCATAAATACATACTCACGGTTATCGATGTGTTGAGCAAGTATGCGTGGGCCGTACCGCTCAAGAGTAAGAGCGGGAACGAAATGTCCGAAACGATCGCAAAGATTATTGGAGACGATAAAAGGTGTCCGAAAAATTTTCAAACCGACAAAGGAAAAGAATTTTACAACTCGAGTGTGTAGAAACTCATGAAGAAACACAACATTAATCATTACTCGACATATTCCATTATGAAAGCCTCAGTCGTGGAACGATTCAATCGTACTTTAAAAAATAATATGTGGAAAATGTTTACGCTGAATGGAAATTACAAATGGATCGACGAGCTATCTCGACTCGTTGCAGAGTACAATACGACAAAACATCGCACTGGTATGAGACCTGTCGACGTCACTCCGACGATCGCCGAAAAACTTTTAAATACGGTGTATAGCAACGTAAAAATTGCGGCTCCGGCAAAATTTAAAGTAGGCGATTCGGTACGCGTGAGCAAATACAAGACCATCTTTGAAAAAGGTTTCACACCAAATTGGACGACCGAAGTTTTTAAGATTATCGAGGTGCAGAAAACTAATCCCGCGACATTCATACTCGAAGATTCGCGGGGAAATCCCGTCGCTGGAAGATTCTACGAATACGAATTACAACGCGTCGCCAATCCCGACGTATATCTCGTGGAAAAAATTTTACAAAAAAGGGTGACGAGGTTTACGTGAAATGGATGGGAATGGATAAATCATACAACTCTTGGATTCATAAAAATAATGTATTGTAAACATTTATTGAAACATAAAATATGCGTATAAAATATATTAAAATATAAATATAAAAATACAGGGTCTACCAAAAGTGTGGAAACCCCTAAATATCTCGGAAAATATACGTTTTACAGAAAAGTGTTTCCAACAAAAGTTGTAGGGTTTAAGAAGATCTATATACTGATTCTATCAGTTTGACCTTGGATGGCGTCGTCAAGGTCAGGTCAAGGTCACATTGACTTTTTTAAATGACACCCCCTACATTTGATTGCATATTCTTATAGCTTAATTCAAGAGCTTTCCAAAACACTATAATAATGTTCATTTTTATTAAGTACTTTGCGAGTTATGAGGGTTGAATGATAGAGTAGCGCCGGTATTAACATTATCCAAGGTGTACTACATGGAGGTTACTCGCTCGGATTTGCATCTGTTGTGTGTGTGATCCAGCTAACTAAGGCAAGATCGATTCCTCAACATATCCTCATATTTCGCTGAAGTCAAATTGCCAAAAAATTGCTCCATAAAACGTGTATGAAACGTCTCGTTAGTTCCTTCATTTACCGCTATGTGACGCACTACATGCAGTCTAACTCGCATTTAAAATTCAACTAAGAATGTATAAAGCTATCAAAGAACGAGCACCTTCTAACTTCAGCTTTGAGCAAGCAGAAATTAATTGTTATCGTCCAAATACAACGTACGATTAATTAAAATATAACGTTTTAAAAATGGCTGGCGACTTGTCGGAACGTGAAAGAATCACTATCCTCATGATGCGTGGATGGGGTGATAACGAAAGATCGTTCTCTGATGTCGTTCGATTATTTAATGACACGTATCCGAACCGTCGAATTAATAAGTCCACTGTGTTAAAAACAATAGAACGTTTTAGACAAACTGGTAGCGTAAGAAATCGCTCTAAGTCAGGAAGACCATTGTCTGCAACCAACGAAGAAAAACAACTTGATGTTCTGCAGACATTTATTGAAGATCCCAATTCTAGTGTTCAGAGAGTCGCTCAAACTCACGATATTGCTCCCATGTCGGTTTGGAGAATTTTAAAGAAGAACAAGTTCCATCCATATAAATTGCAATACGTTCAAGAATTGCAAAACGGAGATGAGGAGCGTCGTATACATTTCTGTGAAAGAATGATGGCACTAATAGATGTCCGGCCCATCTTCCCTTATCAAATTGTTTTCACAGACGAGGCAACTTTTACCTTAACGGGAGAAGTTAATAATCAAAATTTTCGTTTCTGGTCAGATGAGAATCCGAATTGGGTGCGGGAAACTCACACACAACATCCACAAAAAATAAATGTATGGTGCGGAATAATAGATGGCTATTTAATAGGGCCGTTTTTTTTTGAAGAATATTTGAACGCTCAAAGGTATGAGAGATTGCTTGTTGATCAAATAATTCCAGCCATACAGAATACTTTTCCAAATAATTTCCAAGAAATATGGTTTCAGCATGATGGAGCTCCTGCTCATTTTGGTGCAGGACCACGTCGTATTTTAAATGAGACTTTTCCGCTACGGTGGATAGGAAGAAGGAACGGAAATGAGGGAGGAGAGGATTGGCCACCTCGGTCACCAGATCTAACTCCTCTTGATTATTATCTATGGGGATATCTGAAGAGTAAGGTTTACAGAACAAAACCTAAAACCATTCACGAATTGATACAGCGAATAAGGGATGAAATGGCTTTGATACCTTTTGAAACGAATCGTAAAGTCATTTCTACATTCTACCAAAGATTAGCATATTGTCAGGAAGTAAATGGCAGCCACTTTCAGCATTTACTTTAACACATTGAAACACATTTGCAATCGTTTGGTGCAACCTAACCTGATCTCTGTATACACGCACCGCACGCACGCACACGCACACATTTCGAACAATTATTATGATAAATGAGCATCCACAAATTTATTTACTATTTACTATGTCGATTGCTTTCCAGGTCTTTAAATGCTCGATTGTAATTTGGTTGGGTCTTTGCTTTTGCTGACTGGATCCACGACCGATCTTGCCTTAGTTAGCTGGATCACACACACAACAGATGCAAATCCGAGCGAGTAACCTCCATGTAGTACACCTTGGATAATGTTAATACCGGCGCTACTCTATCATTCAACCCTCATAACTCGCAAAGTACTTAATAAAAATGAACATTATTATAGTGTTTTGGAAAGCTCTTGAATTAAGCTATAAGAATATGCAATCAAATGTAGGGGGTGTCATTTAAAAAAGTCAATGTGACCTTGACCTGACCTTGACGACGCCATCCAAGGTCAAACTGATAGAATCAGTATATAGATCTTCTTAAACCCTACAACTTTTGTTGGAAACACTTTTCTGTAAAACGTATATTTTCCGAGATATTTAGGGGTTTCCACACTTTTGGTAGACCCTGTATATACATGGTTATGTACAAAATATAAAAATATATATACATGATTATGTACAAAATATACAATAAATAAAATATATACATTTATTTACAACGGTATCCGATAATGTCCCCACGGTAATGTATCGGTGGTATCGGGTACGATATACCGCTTGTCGTCGTACGGACTCAGAGCAATTTTCGTCTCGCGAATCGTGTATACTTGGTGTAGGTTAGATCGTATACACGACTGCTGACGCGTCATTTCAATCTCTTCGTTCAAGCACCGCGTATAATCGTCGAACGTTATCGTTCTCGCGACAACGTTGCTCTTGACACCTTTGACTTTCTTCGTATCCTTTTTCCCATTCACTCGTAACGCGTACATCTTTGCTCTGAGCCCGACGAATTCGGTCATTATGGCACCGTTATTTTCGTCCTTCATCAGACCCGGCACCTTTTTATTTACACGCGGTATACCGTACGCATTGTCCACCGCATAATCGCTCGTATCTATCGAATCTAACAATGTCACCCTTCATATTCTCATATACATTCGCACACTCGATGTGATATATGAGACTGTCTGTATTGGTGTACATTACCCGGCATTTGTCGCGATACATTGGTGTCATATACTCGTGATGAAATTCGTACAAACATGTCTTGGATATGTCGAGGATGCACATACCCACGTAAATCGGTTTGTAGAATTTCACCTCGAGTTTACGCAATTCCACAGCGATTAAGTTTTCTGAAAAAACGCTTCTGCTGTGGAAATTTGGTTTCGCGATCATCGCCTCTGCGCCGTACCGACCGTCCCACTTTGTTAATAATTTTACATCGACACAATTGCGCACATTTTCCATTGTTTTGCCAAATACCGCATTATTCATTAATTTATATAAATATTTTCGAAATCATTTTTAGCCAATGTTCTGAAATGTGTATTTAATTCTATATAATTTTGAAGCCAGGAGATTGAGAAAACTGTAAGATTCGATGTATTTTTGTTACACGAAGACCGTGACGTGTACACTGCTGCAGGTTGCGGTAGTGTATCACGTAACGCTTTTTATCGTATAACGTTGCAAGCAGCTTGAATTCCCGCTTGCCAGGTGGTTTGTCGCGTGTCGGACAAAACGGTAGGTCAGTGTGCGCATCGTGAAAATGTTGTGGGTATTCGAGGTCCACTTCGAGGATATAGCCCGTAGAAGAATCTAGCGCGATGAATGATACGTCAAAATTTGACACATCGTCGACCCATCGAAAATCAGCATAGGGCAATGGTTGACAATTGCCCATCCGTACAAATTATTTACATCAAAGTACATCAAGTACGATGATGGTTTCGATGGATCGTACGACTCCATGTACTTGTTATTAGCGCGAGCGTATCTACCCGAACATTGGCTCAGACCACCGCGTATACCACATTCGATAAACATAACCATGTCGATGTCTGTAAGCAATTCGAACGTGATCTTTGTATGCTTCAACATGGCGTCCCACGTGTATCCGGGGAGAGTATAATAATACGCGGGGTCGAGTCCGTAACTTTCGATACATTTATCTCGAAAGTTTTCGAAAATGTCGGCTAATAACAAGACATCAATTTTGAGGTACAAGTCGCTATATTCGCCTAGCGTCCGAATGGAGAATCGTGTCCAGACGTTCTCGGCGTGCGCGTAATCGCTCTCGGATACAGTTTCACCGGTCAAGGAACTGTAAAACGATTCGCGCGGTGGTAAACACGTATCATGCAACCTGTCGACGGAATCGATATATTCGTACGGAAATACACCTTTTCGCGTTAACAAATTGAAATTTTCTGTTGATAAATTTTGAAATTCCGATTTTAAAATTTTAAGCTTATCTTTGTCCAAAAATGATGCCAATTTAACGAGACTCGATGCGAGAAATTTGTATCAATCGATGAAACGTAATTTTATTTGATTTTTTGATTCTTCTTCTTCTTTAAGATCAACACTTTTGGTAAACGAAATATATTTTTCCTTGGTTATCGATAATAACTCGATTTTCCCTTCGAACGCTGTGGCTATTTCCTCGATGATAAAATGAGAATCGTAACCGGATAAATTGTGAAACACTATCGGAATGCAAAAAGAATCTTTATAATTCAGATTACAATTTGAGTGTGCAGGACCTTTGTACCGCCCGGTCAGATGGCAATGATCGCGAACGCGTGTATCGTCTTGCGCGAACTGCTTTTCGCATATATGACAACGAGTGGCGCTATGGAATTTCTCCCACTCTTCGAACGTTAAATTTACCATGGGGACATTTGTTTTTAAAATATTCTTAACGCGAATTGCTAAATTTTTAAGGTCTTCGGCGAACCATGTTATACAATCGGCGCTACGACGCGAATGATACGCTGATAATGAGTCGTCGTACGAACAATGTACATAATAAGCTAAACTAAATACCCGATGGCGTTGATATAATTTTTCTTCTTTCGTCTTGGCCAAGAAACATTCCAAGTCGGCGTAGACCACAAATGGAAGCCGCTTCTTCCGATTAGGGTTGCTGAACTCGAGCCACTTGTCCTTATCGCTCGGCAATCGGACAGCGCAGTCGTTTAGCTTTCCGCAGTCGACCGTATAGGACTGCAACTTGTTGTCCGAACTAAAATAATGAAGGCATCTGTAAAAGAAAAAAAATTTTAATTAAGATTTATGTAACAAAGTGTATAACCTATAATTATCCAAATAATATAAAATAAACTTACCGAGCGCAGATATATTTTTGAGTCTTGTGTTTGCTCAGTTGCGAGCTCACGAGCCGGGATAAATTCTTGATCCAAGCGAAATATCCCACGCTATTGTCATCTTCAATGTACAGCAGGTTCACATGCTTGTCCCGTTTCTGATCCGAAAGACGTATCGGGACAATGTTTTTGTCTTCGATGCCGTACACATTGATTGAAATGTCATTTGCATGTTCAAATTTTTTAATCTAATTCACAGTCACTGGAAACTCAATGTCCCGGAGATTCAGCACTGTCGCGTAATGCGGGTACGATGATTCCCGTTCCGCGTTCCTTTCGGCGGGATACAGAGCGGCGACCACTGCCCATGTGAAACATGCATTGTCCTTTGATTGCACGTTAATCACCGCTCTCTTTATCATAATCTCCCGCGGTAACTTGATGTGACATCCCGCGCGCAAAGGATTGTACTTGTTTATATTTACGGTCAAGTTCAGTATTCGCGACAAAGCCCACCCGCTATCGCGTTCCTGAAACTCTTCCAGAGACGCTAGGGTGGACTCGATAACGCGCCGTTCGTACCACTCGCGTAAATCGGATGTGCGAAAGAGTTCATAGTTTCTCGTATTCACACTTTTATTCGCGTGTTTATCACCCGACACAAATTCACCATTGAATATAGTGTTCACTTTTACACAATTGTGTTTTTTTAGAGCGTCCTGCACATGTTCCAACACAATGTCTTTGGCATCTTCGAGAAATTGGTGCGGTTCGATGTGATTATAGTTTATCACCGCACCAGTCGATACGCGATTCTCGAACGCCGTATCAATTTGGCGCCACACAAGTGCATTTTGACGCGCACTACATCCGGCACCCGCGTGTACGAAACGTCCACGTACCGAATTTTTCAAACCTTCGAGGCGCGCGATCCGAGCAATCAGTGATTGTCGATTTCCGATCGATAATCGCGACCGTTTGATTCGACTTTGCTCTTCCAGCGACTCGATGTACTCGTCGCATCGTTGCTCCCACACAATGTAATCTTCCAACGAATCAAGCAAAGCGGATTGTTCTCGCAAAATTTGCTCCTCCATATTGCTAACGTACACTTGCAAAATTTAGCGTTTCTAATGACTGTCCTGATGCACTTTAGCTACTGGTGGGGTGCGCCTCTCTATCATGATTTATATATCGTCTCATGCATTGTTTTATCATCGAACATTCTAGAACGATTTCATCTTACAAAAAATTCCCCGTAGTACCGTGTGCAATTTGACCTTGATAATTTCACATTTTGTCACGTACATTTGAAAATTTTAACGTGATTGCATCAGGGGCAACCGTACATTGGCCCTTGATTTTAGCGCTTTCAGCTAAATCTTTGTCTGGGGATGATGCATGTTTTAACCTTGGCGGTTATTTTTTCGCGTTTTATCACATACATTTGAATAATTTTGGCGCGATTGCATCAATGGCAGTCGTACATCGGCGCTCGATTTTAGTAAATTCAGCTAGATCTTTGTCTAGGGATGATACACATTTTAACCTTGGCGATTATTTTTTCACAATTTGTCACGTACATTTAAATAATTTTGACGTGATTGCATCAGGAGCAGCCGTACATCGGCGCTCGATTATAGCAAATTCAGCTAAATCTTTGTTCCGACGATGATGATGTCATCGCAGCCGTACATCGATGCGACAAAATTTTGGAAGAAATTAAAATGTTGCGTCAGCAATAATCCCCTCTACATCGCAATTTACGATACTATTTGAATTGATATTGATTCTAATACGATTGCAGTATTGTATCAATCGCGTGTGTGAAAGGTTCACCGCTGAGGAAATATGAATTTCTACGTTCCGATTCGAAACGGTGAAACTCCACCGTGTAAGAAGCAGAAATGCGACACGTAAGTTTAAATCTTTTAAAAAATTTGTTGCTTATTGATTTTTAATATTGTTGTATAATTATTTATATTTTATAATATTCAGCCTCGTCGTGCGGCTCGCATACTTGGAAGAAGGTACGCTCTAACCCCGACGTCGTACAAGTATTTGGACATTGGAATAAGCGTTGGAGCTGTATCGTACGTGGAACTGATTCTCGGCGATAATCGAGGCAATCAAATAGTGTTGCCCATTTCAACGTGGAATTTGTTGATGCGGAAGCAAGCAGACGTTGAACAATTTCTACAAATCGACTGCTCCCCCATTAAGAATTGGAGATTTAACGATTGAAATGTATCAATCGAAAATTGTAAAACTTGCATTATGCGAAAATTCTTTGTACATGAAACCAGAAACATTATTACATTTATTTAATTTTGAAAATTGTATCGATCATATGCATAATTGGTTATGCGAGAATACGTATCTCGTAAATGAAAAATTTAAACAATTTGAAACTGTATTACAACGTAATAATATTACTACTGTATGCGATGCTGTAAAAACGATACGCGAGAGTGATGTCTTTGACAGCGAATTATTGATTGATTGCGAATTATTAACATGTGCTGTAAATGATATTCTTTACGATGCGTGCAATAAATAATTATTTATTTTTATTCCATCTATGAATTTTATTTCTTTCCTTCCATACGAATAAGAATAGTCGACAATTTTTCTCAACACGCTCCGCCAAAGATGTAGAGAAATGCTAAGGTAGATGAGACGCGATGCTCTAATTGGAATGAGACACGAGATATTAAAAAGATATATAATGAAGAGGAGTCTGCTGCACTAGAGTATCATTTCTTTCGTTGTTCTTTGCGTTTCATTAGTTCTGTGTGTGTTACGTTAGTGCAATGGCTGAAGAAAACGTAATCATCGGTAATGAAGATATGGATGATAATGATGCTGAAGAAAACGTAATCATCGGCAATGAAGATATGGATGAATATGATGCCTGGATGGATCCAGTTGTGGTGGAAAAAATTGAGATTGAGAGAGAGAGAAGAGCGAAATGGAAGAAATTATATGCGAAAGAAGAATCATCTGATAAGGAACCTGATTTCGATTTTCGAACTAGTGATGTTGAAGAATTACTTCAGTATGAGCGGGAACAACTTTCGAAGAAGAATCTGGAAACCTCAGTCGTTCAATTTATAAGAAATCGTGAGCTCGGCTTGAAAAAACCCCACACAATTTCGTTAAACAAATTTCTCAAAACTCGAGACTATTGGGCGAACTCAGTTAAAAAATGTAATGCAAGTTTTTGTATAGATTGTATATATGCGGAAGATCCTAATCACACTAAAGTAAAATGTTTCGGAAATAGACTTTGTAAACATCTTGAATCATGTAAAGGTATAGACATATTCGAAGAAGATGTGCATGAGAATATGCTACGACATGACTTGGAAACGTTGAAGGTAAAAATATTTTTGCTAATGTGTAATAAATTTAAAACATTTACAATTATTATGTTTAATTTCAGAGTTTACGAGAGTACATGAATGGTCGACGAGAGGACCAGGAGCGGAAGTCCCTCAGCCCGACACATCGCCCCTAGTCTTCCAGGAGTGACCATCCCCTGACCCCCACCCCCGCACTACCAAATTATTTTATTATTATATTATATTATTATTATATTATTATTTTATTATTATATTATATTATTATTATTAATCATAATTTAAGCACATACACACACACACACACATACACACACACACACAATTGTATTAACACATACACATTTTTAATAAATTTTATATATTTTATATTCATAAAAAAAAATCTAATTATTTACGCGCCCCTCCATGTGTCCCCATCCCTGCGTCTCTCTTGCACTAGTTATCGCGATATCGTTCTCTCTTGCACGCGTTAATCATAAGTCTCACGCTAGTTGTAAGTCTATCTCTTTCTCCTGCGCTTAGAATTAGTAATCTCTCTCGCGCTAGGACACAAAAAGTACACATTTAAATAAATTTTATTTGATTTTAATTGAGAAAAAAATCTAATTAATTACGCGCCTCTCCTTGCGTCCCCATCTGCGCACCAACGCGGGACAACGACCCACCAGCAGCGTCAGCAGTCGAGCGATCCGATAAGCAACCCGATAAATTGCGACCATGCGAATCACCGTGCTACTACTGTAAGTCGAACTTTATCTAAATGTCAGCGCCGCCAAAACAAGTAAGATTTAAGAGTCCGCGATTTCTGAGTGTGCCTGCCCGATTGGCAAATAGATTCGGAACTGTAACTCCGATACGAGTAGCAGAAGAAGCTGCTCGCGATATTCGTAGAAGCGTACGAAAAAATTTAGAAAACCATTACTCGAGTTCTGATTCATCCGAGGAACACGAACCGAGTAATAATGATAATTCAATACTAGACGGACCAAGTCGCATTACGGTACGAAGAAATTATTCAGCGATATCAGTTGATGTTAGCCACGATGTTTATTCGAGCCACGTGCGCAAGTAAATATGGACAACAAAGCCGTCGAAAGAGAAATCGAGCGCATGCGAGCGCAATAGACCGAACTAAACGTAGCCGCGGCCTACGAGGATGCAGGTCAGCCGGCCGAAGGAACGAGTAACACATTACTCGCCGAACTCGTACACAGTTTTCGCGAAATGCAAACCGAAATGCAGTACATGCGCCAACAAATGCGAAATATGCAAACCGCGCAAGCTAATTTAAATGGTACGCGAATAAATGCGAACACTGTCCCACTCGACGTAACTTACGGACGCGATCAAAGCGATATCCGAAACCGACGTAGCGCAGCCCCGCACTATGTAACATTAAAAGAAGCGCGAGCAATGATTCCCGAGTTTGATGGAACGCAACGTAAATTACAGGAATTTTTACACTCTTGCACGTATGCGGTGGAAAATATTAACCCCGCAGACGAAGAATCGTTAATTCGAGCAATCTTATACACTAAATTAAGAGGTAGAGTCCTGCAAGATTTCGAAACGCGAAACATCCAAACATTTGAAGAATTAAAAACGCAACTCGAAACTTCCTATCAAGCAAAGCAAAGCACAACACACTTACAAATAGAATTCAATTCTTTAAAACAAAAGTCGAGCAAAACCACCCAGGCATTCGGTCAACGAGTCGATGCTCTAGCCATGAAACTTTATGAGTCCATGGTGGAAGGGGAAGAACAGTCCCCTTCATTTAAACAAGCGATACAGAAAACCATTCAAAAACAAGTACTAATAAATTTTCAAATCGGATTACGCAACGAATTAAAAATTCTGGTGCGATCACAACGATATACTTCGCTCCAAGAAGCGATAAATGGCGCGAGCGCGGAGGAGAAGCTTATCGGCCCACGATCATTCGGCTTCTCTAATAATAATAAATTCGACACTAAAACGCGAACAACTCGAGATACCAACATACAATGTTATAAATGCGGAAAATCTGGACACTACGGACGCGATTGTCGAAGAAGTAATAAATATACATTACCAAAACCGGAAAAATCTACGCGAATAAATACTTTGAATAAAATTTGCAAATATTGTAAAAAGACAGGACACACCCGCGAGGAAGTCTGAACGGACGTCCTAAAATAAATAGCACTAATAATAACCGTAATTCTAAGCCGGTTAATCAAATAAAACATAAAGAAAGCGAGCGTGAGCAAAAGACTCCGCATAGACAGAGGAAAAAGAGCACCGACTCCCCAAGTGATAGCGAAGAAGAGGAAGAGGAGGAAGCGAGAAAGAAACAACCGCGACCTGCCTTAGAGTATTGCGTGACGCATGTAAAAAACACGCACACAGCCAAAGACGAGCTACTGCAGGTATCACTACCAATCCGTGAAGTAAAAGGCGAGACGATAAATATGCTGTACGATTCCGGATCAACAATTTCCCTAATTAAATTGAAAAATTTAAAAGACGATACACCTGTATACGAAAAGAAAATTGCACTCACAGGAATAAGTGGACATAAATTATACACACTAGGGAAAATGTACGCGACAATTACACTCAACAAACGTGCCATCAAACATGCATTTTATGTCGTAAAGGATGACATAGCAATAGAGCATGAAGGAATTTTAGGAATAGATTTTCTTAAAAAACAAAGCAATCTGCGATTACAAACGAAATCAAATAAAAATAAAGGATAGTATATTAAAATTACATCCATGCAGAAAAATAATTCTGAACCACGCAGCGAGACAATTATTAAAGCAGCTGTAAATCAGAATCATATAGGAATAGTCCGAACAAGCGAAGCGGCCCCAGGAGTATATATTGGAAACGGCCTGGTGGAACCAAACAATTTTTCATGTCCTGTGAGTATGATAAACACGACAGACAAAGAGATTGAAATACCCACTCCAATAGTCACACTAGAAGACATGGAGGAAGATACAGAGCAAATAAATAAAATAGAAACAAAAAGGAAGGCTAAAAATACTATTTCTCGTAAACAACAAATTTGACAACTACTGCGAACTCAATACTTAAATAAAGAAGAAAAACGAACACTGTTAGAAATCTGTGAAGAATACAATGATATATTTCATCTGGAAGGAGAACCACTGACATGCACCACGACGGTCGAGCATGAGATAAGCACGCGTGCCGACACCGCGCCGGTGAATGTGAAACTATACCGATTACCCGAGAAACATAAGGCGGAAGTAAATCGGCAAGTACAAGAAATGCTGCAAGATGAAATTATCAGGACAAGCACGAGTCAATGGAACGCACCATTATTAGTAGTGCCTAAGAAAGCAGATGCATCAAGAAAACCGAAACTCCGAGTCATAGACTTCCGGATATTAAATGAATTAACCATAGGCGACTCATTTCCGTTGCCTAATATTACTGATATTCTAGACCAACTGGGAAATGCGAAATATTTCAGTACATTAGATCTAGCGTCAGGATATCACCAGATCCCAATGGCTGAAAAGGATCCAAATAAAACAGCTTTTTCAACTCCCTACGGACATTACGAATTTAATCGAATGCCGTTTGGATTAAAGAATGCACCAGCGACTTTTCAAAGGCTGATGAATTCAGTGTTAATGGGAATACAATGACTTAGATGCCTGGTCTACCTTGATGACATCGTCATATACGGATCAAACTTACAAGAACATAACAAGCGATTAAAAGAAGTTATGCAAAGACTGCGAAAAACTCACTTAAAATTACAGCCAGACAAATGCGAATTTTTACGCAAGGAGGTAATATATTTGGGCCATATTATTTCCGAAAACGGAATATCTCCAGACCCATCGAAGTTAACAGCAATAAAAGAATTTCCGACGCCGAAAAAAGTCAAGGATATTCAATCCTTCATAGGACTTGCAGGATATTATAGAAAATTTATTCAAAATTTCTCGCGAATCGCTAAGCCACTCACAAAATTAACAAAAAAGACAGAGAAATTCGAATGGACAACAGAGCAGCAAGCAGCATTTGAAACATTAAAAGAGAAACTAATGACTGCACCAGTGCTGAAATATCCTGATTTTACAGAAGAATTTATTGTGACCACCGATGCCTCCGACTATGCGATCGGAGCAGTGCTATCACAAGGAGAGGTAGGCAACGACCGACCGATTGTTTACGCCAGCAGAATATTAACAAAGGCGGAGCAAAATTATAACACTACGGAAAAAGAATTATTGGCAATTGTATGGGCTGTTAAACATTTTAGACCATCAGGAGACGCGAAAGTGTCTCCGTCCATGTTCAAAAATCAAGTAGTTCAAAAATCAAGTAGACACTACGATCAAGTAGTTCAAAAATCAAGTAGACACTACGAGTCTCTTATCCAGAACTCTTAAAGTCGCCTTTTTGGAGGTACAGAACTATTAAAATATAAAAAATTTTGAAATGCATGTAGCATATTCTGAAAGGTGGCACCGCCACGAGTAAGTTAAGCCAAAAAAGAAAAAAATTGGTCTAGCTGTTCTGGACATACAAAAGGTCAAAAATTGATGTTTTTCATGAAAAATGAAGTAACGTCTTCTTCTTCTCTGTCAGCAGGCATATATATATATATTAATATCTCGAAAACGGTGCATCGGAAAAATACGGGACTTGTGTCGTTAATTAAAGTTTCTTATGGGATCAATTTATCATTTATAAAAAATTGTCAAAAACCACCCCTTGGGGTGAAATTTAATATCTCGGAAACGATGCATCGGAAAAATACGGGACCTGTGTCGTTAATTAAGGTTTCTCATGGCATTAATTTATCATTTATAAAAACTTTTCAAAAACCACCCCTTGGGGTGAAATTTAATATCTCGGAAACGGTGCATCGGAAAAATACGGGACTTGTGTCGTTAATTAAAGTTTCTTATGAGGTTAATTTACCATTTATAAAAAATTGTCAAAAACCACCCCTTAGGGTGAAATTTAATATCTCGGAAACGATGCATCGGAAAAATACGGGACCTGTGTCGTTAATTAAGGTTTCTCATGGGATTAATTTATCATTTATAAAAACTTTTCAAAAACCACCCCTTGGGGTGAAATTTAATATCTCGGAAACGATGCATCGGAAAAATACGGGACCTGTGACGTTAATTAAGGTTTCTTATGGGATTAATTTACCATTTATAAAAACTTTTCAAAAATCACCCCTTGGGATGAAATTTAATATCTCGGAAACGGTGCATCTGAAAAATACGGGACCTGTGTCGTTAATTGAGGTTTCTTATGGGGTTAATTTATCATTCATTAAAAATTTTCAAAAATCATCCCTTGGGAGTGAAAATTAATATCTCGGAAACGGTGCATCGGAAAAATGTGGAACCTGTGTCGTTAATTAAGGTTTCTTATGGGGTGAATTTATTATTCATAAAAAATTTTCAAAAACCACCCCTTGGGAGTGAAAATTAATATCTTGAAAATGGTGCATTGGGAAAATACGGGACCTGTGTCGTTAATTAAGGTTTCTTATGTGGTTAATTTACAATTTATTTAAAATTTTCAAAAATCACCCTTTGGTGGTGAAATTCAATATCTCGGAAACGGTGCATTGGAAAATTACGGGACCTGTGTCATTAATTAAGGTTTCTTATGGGAATAATTTACCATTTCTAAAATAATTTCAAAAACCACCCCTTGGGGTGAAATTTAATATCTCGGAAACGGTGCATCACAAAAATACGGGACCTATGCCATTAATTAAGGTTTCTTATGGGGTGAATTTACAATTTATTAAAAATTTTCAAAAACCACCCTTTGGGGGTGAAATTTAATATTTCGGAAACGGTGCATCAGAAAAATACGGGACCCGTGTCGTTAATTAAAGTTTCTTATGGGTGAATTTACTATTTATTAAAATTTTCACAAACCACCTCTTGGGGGTGAAATTTAATATCTCGGAAACGGTAAATCGCGAAAATACAAGACCTGTGTCGTTAATTAAGGTTTCTCATGGAATTAATTTACCATTTATAAAAAATTTTTACAAACCACCCCTTGGGGTGATGTTTAATATCTCGGAAACGGTGCAGCGCAAAAACACGGGACCTGTGCCATTAATTAAGGTTTCTTATGGGGTGAATTTACAATTTATTAAAAATTTTCAAAAACCACCCTTTGGGAGTGAAATTTAATATTTCGGAAACGGTGCATCGGAAAAATACGGGACCCGTGTCATTAATTAAGGTTTCTTATGGGGTGAATTTACTATTTATTAAAATTTTCACAAACCATCTCTTGGGGTGAAATTTAATATCTCGGAAACGGTAAATCGCGAAAATACAAGACCTGTGTCGTTAATTAAGGTTTCTCATGGAATTAATTTACCATTTATAAAAAATTTTTACAAACCACCCCTTGGGGTGAAATTTAATATCTCGGAAACGGTGCAGCGCAAGAACACGGGCCCTGTGCCATTAATTAAGGTTTCTTATGGGGTGAATTTATAATTTATTAAAAATTTTCAAAATCCACCCTTTGGGAATGAAATTTAATATTTCGGAAACGGTGCATCGGAAAAATACGGGACCCGTATCGTTAATTAAGGTTTCTTATGGGGTGAATTTACTATTTATTAAAATTTTCACAAACCATCTCTTGGGATGAAATTTAATATCTCGGAAACGGTAAATCGCGAAAATACAAGACCTGTATCGTTAATTAAGGTTTCTCATGGGATTAATTTACCATTTATAAAAAATTTTCACAAACCACCCCTTGGGGGTGAAATTTAATATCTCGGAAACGGTGCATCGGAAAAATACGGGACCTGTGTCATTAATTAAGGTTTCTTATGGGGTTAATTTACCATTTATAAAAAGTTTTCAAAAACCACCCCTTGGGGGTGAAATTTAATATCTCGGAAACGGTGCATCGGAAAAATACGGGACCTGTGTCATTAATTAAGGTTTCTAATGGGGTTAATTTACCATTTATAAAAAATTTTCAAAAACCACCCCTTGGGGGTGAAAATTAATATCTCGGAAATGGTGCATCGGGAAAATACGGGACCTGTGTCGTTAATTAAGTTTTCTTATGTGGTTAATTTACCATTTACTAAAAATTTTCAAAAACCACCCCTTAGGGGTGAAATTTAATATCTCGGAAACGGTGCATTGTAAAAATATGAGACATGGGCCGTTAATTAAGGTTTCTAATAGGGTTAATTTACTATTCAATAAAAATTTTCAAGAATTACTTCTTGGGGGTGAAATATAATATCTCGAAAACGGTGCATTGTAAAAATATAAGACGTGTGCCTTTAATTAAGGTTTTGAAATATTAAATTGTAAATTTGAAATATTTAACCGTTTCCGTGATATTAAATTTCAATCCCAAGGGGTGGTTTTTGAGGATTTTTATTGAACAGTAAATTAACTCCATAAGAAGTGTTAACTGACGACACACGTCTCGTATTTTTGCGATGTATCGTTTTTGAGATTTTCATATATCTTTTTCGTTCCAGTTTGATGTAAAAAATTGCATATATTTATTTTAGAAAATAAAATATTTCATTGAATTAAAAAAATATTTGATTCTATTGCATTATTTAAAAAAAACAGATACGTTGTTCTTTGATTAAGTTTCTTATATAATAGTATTAAGGGCGTTGTTACAAAAATTTTGTTATCGCATTGAATATTGTGATTGAGAAACTGGCACCAAACTTACTGGAATGAAAAAAATAATTAAATGATTTAATTATAGTATTCTTCAAATCAAGAAAACTAATACAATCGGGCTTTGCCTACAAAGTGTGTTTGTTTTAATAATAGTATGTAGATTATTTAACAGTTTAGTTATTTGTATCTTTCAAATATAATACATGATTTTAATATTAGATTAATATTATTCTGTGTTTAGATATTTAATGGCCGAAATTGTATATGCATTTCAAGAAACGATAAATATCATTGGGTCAAAAAATATTTCTAATATCATTTTTCAATCACATTATTCATTGCCAAAAGTTTATTTTGTTACTTTTGATGGGTAATGATAACTTTGATCAACAACGTTTTTAATACCATTATATAGAAAGTTTAATCCAAGATCAACGTATTTTTTTAAATAACGCAATAGTATTAGAAATATTTTTTTATCTATAATAACATATTTTGTTTTCTGAAATACATATATGCAATTTTGTCAAATAGATATTGAGTAACAATAAAATTAATCTGATATTAAAATTGTGTAAATGATACAAATAATTAAACTGTTAGTTAATCCATACATTGTAATTGAAAGAAATATTTCGAAATATTAAATAGAGCTCGATTATGTTAGTTTTCTTAATTTAAAGATTGCTATCGCTAAATCATTAACCAAAAGGTTATTTAAAATAAATTTTGATATAATTTTGACTATTTTTTTTATTTTATTGACATTTATAGTATATTTTATTTATTTATTATGTTTATTATTGTTGTTGTTGTTGTTGTTATTGTTGTAATTGTTTCTGTTTCTTCTGTCTCTTCCTCTGCGGTTTCTCGGCCCGCTACCCCAATAATATTGGGCCGCGGATAGCCGCATGAGGAACCGCATAAAGCGGTCATTCTGTACGCGGGCCCCAACGCGTCTCCCTCTGTAAACTGTAATTAAAAAACAAATTATTAATAACTAGATATAACATATATTTTGTATGGTATACTATTTAGGTATTATCATTTAATTTTATTTTATTTAATCATTTAATTCATTTAATTTTATTTCATTTTATTTCATTCATTATTTTTATTTATTTATTTTTTATTTATTTATTTATTATTTTATTTTATTTCATTCATTTCATTTTATTTAATTTAATTTTAATTTAATTTAATTTTATTTAATTATTTAATTTAATCATTTAATTTTTTTTGTTCAAGTAAATTTATCAGTTTTTTAATGACAACATCGTTAACAATAATTGCAAAAATGAACTTTTGATAAGTAACGATATTTTTTTTCGACTACACACAGAAAAATATCATTCTATTGCTAAGAAAATTAGTTACTCAGTTTATTTTTCTTCTTTTAAGTAACATTTATCTTTAACAAAGAATATTTTGTTGATAATAGTCTTGAAATAGATTCGTCACAAATACTAGAAAAGCTTGTTATTATATACTTAAAAAGAGTAATTATTTTCATTCGAGGAATATTATAAAATTTGATATAAACGCTTAAGCGATATAAACAAGTGATTTTTTCTGCAAGACCTATTAATGAATAAATTTTTAAAATCATTTTTTTCCAAAAAAGCTATATATGAGAGAATTTATTACTTTGTTTCAAATTATTTAGCTACTTCTTATGAGAAAATCGAATATTAGGAATAAATATTAATTTTATTTGTATTTATAGAAATTTTATTTTAATTAATTATATCAAATTCTTGTACGAAGTAAAGAACTTATCATATACGTTAAATAATATTCTCGCTTCAAAGAAACGAATTACTTTTCTGAAAAAATTTACATTCTAGCACTAAATATATATTTTCTTTTTTGAAAATAAGTAATTATTCTACGTAAGTAAAAATAATATTTGATTCAAACAAAGGAAGAGTTTATCTGAAGAAAAAGAGATATCTTTGTTAAAACATATGGTTTTCTTCCATTGACTCTATATAATAAGCAAATAGAATTTTTGTTTTAATTTAATATTCTTGATTGAAATATTAGATTTACTAGGATTTAGAATACGTTTTAAGTAAAATAAATGCTTATGATGAACTTATGATAGATTTGCGGATATACAAACTCTTATGAAATACTTGAAATAAGTAATATTTACTTGTATATAGTATGTATTTTTCTGTGTGTATGCTCTTAATACCGTTATATGAGAAACTTAATTCAAAAGTAACGTTCTGATTGAATATTTCTTTGATCCAATGATATATGTATTTTATTTCCTGAAACATATGTATATTCAATTTTTTGATATCAAACTTAATTGAACGAAAAAAATTATTAAATAATTTAAATATAGCATTTTTTAAATCAAGAAAACTAACACAATCGACCTCTGTTTATGAAGTTAGTTTCAATCACAATATGCCGAATAATTAATAGTTCAATTATTTGTATTATTTATACGATTTTACTTTTACACTATTTGATAAAATTGTATATACATAAGTCAGAAAACAAATTATGTTATTAACAAAAAATAATTAAAATATGTTACCTCTCCGTTCGGAGTTGGCGGCGACGGGGCCGGCGGCGACGACGGGGCCGACGGCGACGGGGTTGGCGACGACGGGACCGGCGGCGACGGGGTCGTCTTCACTCATTAGTATCTGAAATTACATATAAATTAAGAATATTAGTTTTCTTATATTTTATAATAATATAATAATATTATATAATAAGGAACAACGATACTTACATCTTTGTCTATTGATGTCATGTTGCGATACGATGATGATGACGATGATTCCATTATTCTAAAATTTTTATATAAATAAAGAATATTAATATTACGCTATTAGTATGTATCGATTGCGGCTTTGCGGATCGTGTCAAATAATTCTGGGGCATTTTTCGGACGCGTAATTAAGGTACGCGGAATACGGTGATGACAACGATAATATACAAAAGAATCGACAATTCTCGCTCACGAAAAGATAATCGCGCAAATGTGCTCGCACTCGCCTTGGTGGCGCAATAAATATTCTACTTCGGTGGAACGAAATTTCGATGAATTATCGTTAATGATAAATTATCTTTAATGATTAATAAATTTAATGTGTTTAATGAATCGAGTACACGGATTGTTAATATCTTCCGACTTTCTTACTGCGTTCAGTACACGCACAAAATTGCACTCGCATATACGACAAACATAAGATTAAACGCGACAGTAATTGCGAAAGCAACACTCACGCAATAAACAAAATGTACAGGAATCGCGAGATATTTGTGACGGGTCGGATTATACGCATGCAATTTCGATATAACTCATGATTCTCACACACGCGGGTTCGATATATCTCAACTTTCGCTGTATGGCAATTATCCCACACACTCGAGACGTGTTTACAATTATTGAATCGCTTCGCGAGAACAGTGAGAAAGAACAGTTGTTTACTCTTAACTAAATAAATTCAACTGATTATTATTTAATTCTTAAATAATTTAAATATTGAAAATTAAATATGGTAATAAATCTAATATGACATAATTTAAATACTTAATACTTAAATATTTCAATCAAAGAAATAATAATCAGTTAAACACATTGAGTCAAGTGAACTACTTTTTTTTAACTGTACCCGAATCACGAAGAAACGAAAAGATATCGCGACACAATGTTTGTTGCTTTTCGACTAGCTAATATTACCTATACAATCAACATTAAAAAGGAAAAAGAGTCATTCTGCAAACTTTGATTGATTTAGAATTTTCGAAATGGGAAACGATAAACAGTAATTGTAACGAATGTACCGTTCTGAAGAAGAAAATCGTAATCGACTCGACTTTATTCGTCTTAGCAATACAGCTCAATTTATACACCTTTGTGAATGCTTCTAAAAAAATTATCAATTGGATGAACGTCGTATCGAGTAATAACACGATTAAAAAAAAGTACAAGGTATGTAATAAGCGCTATATTTCTCGAAGGCGAAAAAATGAATTCGTGGTTACTATATGTGTTGAGAGCGGACAAAAAATCAGAATGGTATTGCTCTAATGATACGGAAGTATAAAAAAGAATGGCCTAAAGGAGCACAAGGGGTGTATATATTGTTCTTGGAGCAGATTAAGTAAGTTTAAAATTAACTTTTGCTTAATATTTACCGAAGAAAAATGGTCCAAACTTTTGCAGTAATTGTTGCAACACTTGAAGTACGAAGTACGAAACTGAGAAGTACTGACACTTTGTACAGATATCGAGACACAAGTAATCGTTGAATATCAATTTTGCGATCTAGAATCGATAGATTGCCCCTTGCCAGGGCTGCGCGATAGGGGTGCGTAATCGCGTGTCCAATCCCGTTATGACACGGCTTATCGCTGCCGTGTGACTTGTAGAGTGCTGTGCCGGAGGCGAAAGCACCCCGGGCTTACGTAGCTGCCATATCGTCAAATTGCCCTTTTGACCTCCATCCAGTAGGGTCGTTGCCGACAGGTGACGATGACGAAATTCCTTCGTCTCGTGATGCTGTCGAGTCGAATTTTTGGACGCTGCAAGATACAACGTGCCGTCCTTTCTCGGGCGCCTTCTTCGCCCGCCGCTTCACGCGGTCCTGACGTTCGCGGCTTGCGCTCTCTCGATGTCGCGCGACACGTGTTGTTGTTCTTGGCCGCGTGTGATAGAAGTCCTGTGTGAATTGTTGCTGTGTGAGTTTCAAAGTCACCGACGGCAATAATTTCCAGTGCGTCGAAAAAACCGCTTTAATCAGGTAATTATTTCATATTATATGCACAATAACATTTACTTATTATAAATAAATTAACGCATATAACGCTGTTAAATCATTATTACGTATAGATATATGCAAGATAATTAGCAATGATAGCACTCTTCAAATTAAGAAAATTAACACTATCGATATCTGTCTACACAGTGTGTTTGTTTCAATCATAGTTGGCGGATTACTCAGCATTTCAATTATTTGTATCAATTACACGATTTCAATATTAGATCAATTTTTTTGCTATTAAATATCTAATCGACGAAATATATTGCATATATGTATAATTAAAGAAACATAATATATATCATTGGATGAAAAAATAATTTCAATATCTTTATGTTGTGTGAAACAAACATGTCGTTTTTGAATTAAATTTATTATACTATGTAATGGTATTGAGTGTTGCGGTTCGAATTAATGAAATATTTTTCAATAACACCAATATACTATTAAATCAACAACTTTTTTTTCAATGTACGTTTACAATTGGAAAATTGGATACGTATTATGATTTTTGTAGAAAATTAAACAACTATTTTGCATTATTATTTTTGTAGGAAATTAGACAACTCTATTTCGTACAATTTCATAATTTTTTAAAATTAATATACACTGTTTTTGTAAAAATTTTAATTTTGTTCAGATAATTAGTGCATATATGCTGTTAAATCATTATTACTTATAAATATATGCAAGATAATACAAGCAGCCTTATGAATAACTTGATTTATTGAAAAATAACAAAAATTAAATGTAGAATGTATGGAAAGTCTGTTTGGTTTTAATAATGTGATGTTAAAAATAATCAAAGTTATTGATTTATATTAAAATGTTGCAGGAAATTACTTATATAAAGTGTCGCATAGACGGTGACTATACGCAGAGAGGTTTTTTCTCTGCATATATATGCTATTTTGGTTTGGAAAGCATTTCTGGCTACTCCAATCAGGTAATTACTTTCTATATTTTTATCATATCCAAATACTTGTTAAATGATTTAATGATAGCACTCCTCAAATCAAGAAAATTAATACTATCGATGTCTGTATACAAAGTGTGTTTATTTCAATCGCAGTATGCAGATTACTCAGCAATTCAATTATTTGTTCAGAAGGGTAAAGGGATTTATTAAATTAATCTCGAAATTGAAATTATTTAAAATCGTCTTGGTGATGTACCAAGAAAAATTTGTGCCTTGTGCACAATATTTCAGTTTCGTAGAAAAATAATTTTCTACGAAACTTTACGCATCACCATCCGCGTTCGGCTCTTATTTGGCCTTTGAAATTCTAAATTGTGTGATACACAGTAGAGCCATTAATATAATTTGTTTCAATTACACGTTTATTTGTATCAATTGCACGTTTTCAATATTAGATTAATTTTTTGGCTATTAAATATCTAATCGACGAAATTGCATATTTGAAGAAACAAAATATATCATTGGGTTAAACAATATTTTCGATATTTTTATGTTGTCTGAAACAAACATGTAGATATTGAATATTGTGGTTTGAAGTAATGAAATATTTTTCAATAACACCAATATATTATTGAATCAACAACTTTTTTTCTCAGTGTACGTTTACAATTGGAAAATTGGATACGTATTATGATTTTTGTAGAAAATTATACAACTATTTTACAGTATTACTTTTGTAGGAAATTAGACAACTCTATTTCGTACAATTTTATAATTTTTTAAAATTAATATACACACTGTTTTTGTAAAAATTTTAATTTCGTTCAGATAATTAGTGCATATAAGCTGTTAAATCATTATTACTTATAAGTATATGTAAGATAATACAAGCAACCTTATGAATAACTTGGTTTATTAAAAAATAGCAAAAATTAAATGTAGGATGTATGGAATGTCTGTTTGGTTTTAATAATGTGATGCTAAAAATAATCAAAGTTATTGATTTATATTAAAATGTTGCAGGAAATTATTTGTATAAAGTGTCATAGACGGTGGCTATACGCAGAGAGGCTTTTTCTCTGCATATATATGTTTTTTGGTTTGGAAAGCATTTCTGGCTACTCTAATCAGGTAATTACTTTCTATAGTTTTATCATATCCAAATAATTGTTAAATGATTTAATGATATCACTCCTCAAAATATACACCCTGTTTTTGTAAAAATTTTAATTTCGTTCAGATAATTAGTGCATATGTGCTGTTAAATCATTATTACTTATAAGTATATGCAAGATAATATAAGCAATCTTACGAATAATTTGATTTATCAAAAGATAGCAAAAATTAAATGTAGGAGGTATGGAATGTCTGTTAGGTTTTAATAATGTGATGCTTATTAAATAAGTCTCAATTAATATCGGCAGAAGTGCAGCAGAAAATAAGCAATTTTTGCATATGTTATATATTTGCATAATGTTATAAAAAATACTGTAAAAAGTAAACAGGAGCTCTTAGCATAAAAGCCGCACAACTTGAGGATTGCGTGTTGGCACAATATGTTTACAGAAAATAAACAACTATTAAGCATAACATGATGTTATTTCATGATGAAAGAACATAGTTAGAAAGCAGGCTCATCTGAAAATACAGTGTGAGAGCAGAAACGTGGCAGAAATCGAGCACGCGCTATCGTCTCACATAATAATAGCAAAAATGCAGCAGCAACACAGCATGGTTTAATAATATTGAGAAATAGTTTTTCCTTTTATTGCTGAACGACGTATTGTTACACGATTTTTTTCGTATTCAAGTTTCTGCCACGAGTAAGATATAAAACATGTGGAGCGTGGTTACTATAAGATTAAAAGTAAAAGTGTAAGATCTTTTCATTAGCTTAAATAATTTCTGATGACATTTCAACAGGGAATTTAGAATATATTTACTGCCTATTTGATGCAAAAAATAAGATTAATATAAATAGGAATTTTTATATAAATATTTTATATAAATATTTTATAGATAATAGTTTTATTAATTTAAATGTAATTATTTTATTATAATTTAATTACGCTAATTATTTGTGCAATTCTGAATATAATATGTATTATATTTATAAATGCAATTATTTTATCGTGTATAATTATTGTAATAAATTATAAGGGGAATTCTTCGGTTCTTATGCAGTGTTTATGCAATACTTATAATATTCAATTTTATTACATCTATTAAAATATTATTGTGCTCACTAGACAATTTGCTTTGAATTTGCCGTGTTTTCACTGTTACGATGTGACGGCAGGCCATGCTCGATTTCTGCTGCGTTTCTGCCATCAGTACCTGATATGTCAGATCGTGCTGTATTTTTGTCTTGTTTCTACTGTTATGCCGTGACAGCACATCATGCTCGATTTCTGCTGCACTTTTGCCATCAATGTTCATCATGGTAAATTTTGCTCGATATTTGCTACGTATTTGCTGTTATAATAAAATAATAAATAATGCTTGATTTTTGCTGCATTTTCACTGCTATATTACATCGGCAAAATGTGTTGTCAGAAACTGAGCTTAATGGGGACGCAGCGGATCGGAATCTGCTGCAAAGTCATGGTTGAGTTTGCTGGCATACTGCTAGCATTTTGCTATCTGGGAAGATATGTTATTAGACATATGTATATGCAATTTTTTTATATCAACTTGAATGAAAAGTAATTAAATAATTTCATTATAGTACTCTTCAAATCAAGAAAATTAACGCTATCGGTTTTTGAAATTGTGTTTATTTCTATCGCAGTATGCGGATTACTCAGCAATTCAATTATTTGTATGAATTTCACGATTTCCATATTCGATTACTTTTCTTGTTACTAAATATCTAACCGGCGATGTTGCATATACAAGTACGGGAAAGGGGGGTAAGATGACGACCTTAAGGTTTGTCAATTTTTCCTGAGTTGTATAATGATGGCAAAATAGTGATTTATTTTTTTTGGATAAGCTGAAGTCTTGCTTATCATTTGCAAAAATTGAAAATTTTATAATCATATCAGATTTTTATTAAATTTAAATTTTTTGAGGACGTGTCAATTTCGTCATTTTGCTCCCCTATGTGGGTAAGATGACTTCGATAGTGGGTAAAATGACGAAATTTAAAAATAAATATTTCATGAATAAAAATGATTATAATATCTGAAAAACATAATATACATACATGTACACTTATTATTTATAAAGAAAAAAAGTTATTTATGATACCCAATACTGATATATAATTTAAAGAACATAAAATATTAGATTAGAATAAAAATAGAAATATTTTATAATCTAAAGTAAAGTGAAGTACAAAACAAATAATTATTATTACTATTGGGACATTGGATCATAAAAATATTATTTATGATAATATGATGACATTCGTCATCTTACCCCAATGTCATTACATTTATTTATCTATTCCATAAAAATTTAATATAAGAGAAAGGGAGAATAATGATACGTTATTATTTGCATTTTTAGCTGTACTATGCAGTAGTTGTACAGAGAAAATAAAAATATTTACTATAATTATTTGATTGCTTATACAAGATCATTATAAAATTACATACAAGGGTATTCAAAACACATTTCTTATTATATTATTTGCTGCCGTTGACAGATTAAAGTTACACTGTAGTAAATTATTTATTACTATTAAAAGCCTCTAATAAGTTGGGCACCAGATCGTTATCTATCATTAACTTAGAGTAATTAGCAATTCGTCATCTTACCCACTTCGTCATCTTACCCCCCTTTCCCCTATATTAGAAGAAACAAAATATGTCTATGGCTCAACTACCATATTCAAAGAATTGTAAATAAATTATCAGTGCGTATGATTCATGTATGTATATGTTGAGAAAAAAAAGTAGTTGAATAAAAAAATGTACAATATATTGATCTAACGAAATGTTTTATTAGGGGATGCCACTGAAATATGTATTTATTGCAAACAACCTAGTGAACACATTCGATCATATTAAGTTAAATATCTAATTGGTAAAATTCCATATGTATTTTAGGAATAAGATGTTATTCGACACATGTATGTGCAATTTTTTTATATCAAACTTATTTGAATAAAAAGAATAAATATAAATAAGAATAAAATATAAATATAAATATAAATATAAATATAATTAAATAAAAATAAGTAATTAGTGCACAAATGCTATTAAATCATTATTATGTATTGTGACGTGACGCTTTTGAGCTCCGTCGCCATTGCCCTGTCGAGGGGAAACAGCGTGCGCGGGGTCGTTCCTCGCGCCTGAGAGGGAAACGTAAAATAACTATACTCTGATTGTTTAGACTTATTTTGGCTTTAATGTAAGACCCGCGAATAAAGTGCGGCTGCTGTGCGAGCGTGCGTTATCTCCTTTGTACATGAAGATACAGCAAGATACCGGAAGGAGAGGGAGCCGTATAGGAAGATACCGGGTGTACCGCAGAAGATACCGAAGATACCGCAAGAAAACACAAGGTCATGTAATGAGATCCCACGCCGTAGCTATGCTTAATTCTGCAAAATATTAAATCCGAATAATTTCAGATTGAAAAAGAAACGGCAGAACATCCGGACGACGGAGCTGAAGACAATATCTTAGGCGGCCGACTGGGAAATGAAGAGGATTCGGGGAAAAGACGAGGATACGGCCTGGCCAGTCGGTCCCGTCCCAAAGAAGCCAAAAAAATCATCCAGATACCGTCGCCCGTGGGTTCTGGGCCCCTGCGTAAGGGCAACGCCGTCCAACAGCTACGACTCGGAAGGGGGCGGAGAATCAACCCCCGTTTATCCGAAAATTGATGTAATGCGCGGAAGATCGGCGCGGGATCCGAGGACCTCACGGAAGCACTTGAAATTCGTCACTGTTCGGTAAGCTCGTGCCACGGATACACGTGTGGAAGAGCCTCGAGGAAGCGACCCCGAAGGAAGCCATAGCCAACGAACATTGTAAGCCGCCGCACAGGTAGCCTAATTATTGTTCATCCGGGATCAGTTGGCGTCGTTTAGAGATACCGTCGCAGGGCGACGAATATTTCGTAAAGCTACCGCGTAAAGTAATTGTACTTGTACCGTAATTGCCGGACGCCAGCTGTCCCCGGGTGTCGCGGATTTGTTCCTCTCAGGGGGTTCGTGCCGACAGTCTCGTGCCGTACCGTAGAATTTTATATCGTTAATTACCGTAAATGTTATTTCGTGTCACATTAAGCGTGTATGTTACCGTTATGCTACGTGCCGAAATCTAAGTCCTAGCGTGACGTGGCAATTTTGGTCGTTTCGTATCGCATATCGAAAGGCGGGATTTGCGCGAAAAATTTCTTCGCGAGCGTGTGTTACCGTAAATGAACAATTCGCTCTGCAAGAATATTTGTTAACGCGAAATCTCCGCTGAATCATCTTCCTGTTATCGCTTATTCAAAAATTCTATTGTTCGACTTAGAGTCTTTGTTGCCGAGTACACAAGGTCGCGAGAAGACCGTTAAATAAAGCAAACAGTTCCGCATAAACATTGTTACCGCTACCGTTTTCCGAAGCCTTGGTTTTTCTGCCAAAAATATATCGTGAAATATTATCGCCGATTACCGTACCGTAAAATCGATTCGAGATATATCGAATTTTTCGAATATATGAATTTTGAGGACGTGTGCCGTTGAAACGATACTAACAGGATCCTCGATTATTGTATTCTATTCATTATCCGTTACTTTTGAATAGTTGTATTACAAATTACCGTCAAATAGTATATTTAGTTTCGTTCGATTAAAATCGAGATTCGCGCGAGGCTCGTGCCTCGACCTATGTTCCGAAGTCGTACGTGTTGATTGTACGCCGACCGCGAGTCTTATCCCGTAGTCGATTACCGCTAATTACCGTGAATTATTGTAAGAAATATCGTTCAATTTTATCGAAATCTTGCGGCGGGTCTCACGACTCCGGCCGTGTTCGGAAATTTGATTTGAGTATTGTATCTCGCGTATTAAAGATTACCACCGTTGTAATTATTAGCTTATCCTGTATACCATTATATCGTATTATAGTTTAATAAGTTTATAAGTAAAATAGCTGACTGTCGATTATTTCTCTCTCCTAAATACTGTCTAACGCTCTCTCTCGACATCCAATCCACAAAAGTAGGATATATAGGAGAGTTCTAACCCAGGTCCTCTCAGGGGGGGTGAGGCGCGCGGGGGATTACGGAGGCGCGGGGGAATGACGTCACGCGGGACGGAGGGATTTCGGCGGCGGCGCGTGTTAGATGTTTTATGGTAATATTATATTACATGCCCGGCTGATAAACAGTATTGCGTACGGACATGTTCGGTTTATAAATAATATAAACATCAGTATTTTTTGAATTGAGATTATGATCGTATAATAGAGATGTGACATTATCGCCATATCGTCGTAAACGCCTCGTAAAAAGTACGCGCGGTCCCATATATTTATCGAAAGTATATGAAATATTGTATCGCATGCCCGGTTGATAAACAATATAAACATCTGCATTTCTTTGAAATGCATCGCGTGCGAGAAGAACGAGTGCGAGGGAGAGGGAGCGATGGCGCGAGGAGAACGCGTGCGAGAGGGAGAGAGACTTAAAACAAAAAAAAAGAAAAGAAAGAAAGAAAAGAAAAAAAAAAAGAAAAAAAAGGAAAGGAAACACAAATCCTTTTTTTTCCATCAACCGGACGAAGGACTAACAAAAGTAACGCAAAAAAAAAACCTAGGTCAAGAGGGCAGGGTGATTTGGGATAGGACAGTAGGCTGAATAGAGATTCGAAAGATCGAGAAGAGCGCGTGCGAGGGAGAGGGAGCGATGGCGCGAGAAGAACGCGTGCGAGGGAGAGGGAACGATGGCGCGAGAGAGAGGGAACGCGTGCGAGGGAGATAATGTAAATAAATATTTTTTTTTTTAAATGAATGTATAAAATTTATTTAAAATGTGTATGTGTATGTTTATACATTTTTTATGGTGTGTGTGTGTGTATGTGTAATGATAAATAGTAATGAAAATAAAAAGTAATGAAAATAAAAAGAAAATAAAAAATATAAAAAATATGAAATAAGAAATAATACAAAATATATGGGGAGGGGAATGCGCCAAGCTGAGAGAGGCCGCACCTGCAACAAAAAAAAAAAAAAAAGATATACATTTTATTAGTTTTTAATAAAACATTTAATAATTTATTTAATATAAAAATAGTACTTACATTAACCTGCTAGAGCCATCAAATCGTCTTGTGGCATCCATACGTTTCCATCTAAGATTCACTCTTCATCGTGGATGATTTCCAGATGAGAACGCGTGCGAGAGAGAGAGAGACTTAAAACAAAAAACAAAAAAAAAAAAAAAGAAAGAAAAAAAGAAAAAGAAAAAAAAAGGAAAGGAAACATAAATCCTTTTTTCCATCAACCGGACGAAGGACTAACAAAAGTAACGCAAAAAAAAACCTAGGTCAAGAGGGCAGGGTGATTTGGGATAGGACAGTAGGCTGAATAGAGATTCGAAAGGTTGAGAAGAACGCGTGCGAGGGAGAGGGAGCGATGGTGCGAGAAGAACGCATGCGAGGGAGAGGGAACGATGGTGCGAGAGAGGGAACGCGTGCGAGGGAGATAATGTAAATAAATATTTTTTTTTTTTAAATGAATGTATAAAATTTATTAAAAATGTATGTGTGTTTATACATTTTTTATGTGTGTGTGTGTGTGTGTGTGTGTGTGTGTGTGTGTGTATGTATGTATACTTAAATTTAAGAATAAAAAGTAATGATAAAAAGAAAATAAAAAATATAAAAAATATCAAAAATATGAAATAAGAAATAATACAAAATATATGGGGAGGGGAATGCGCCGAGCTGAGAGAGGCCGCACCTGCAACAAAAAAAAAGATATACATTTTATTAGTTTTTAATGAAACATTTAATAATTTATGTAATATAAAAATAGTACTTACATTAACCTGCTAGAGCCATCAAATCGTCCTGTGGCATCCACACGTTTCCACCTAGGATCCACTCTTCTTCGTGGATGATTTCCAGATAGGGCTCTTCCCCGAAGAGCCGCCGCAAATCGAAGACATCTTCGACCTGACGATGGCGACTGTCCGGAGTGTCGCCCCATATATCTAAAATATCCTCCCGTCGAGCTCGACGTATCATCCGCACCCACTGTCTATGATATATGTTTATGAATCCTGGAAGTTCAACTTCTCTCTGAAACTAAATAATAAATAATAAATAATTATTTTAATAATCTAATTTAAAAAAAATCACACGTACATGCAAACGCTACTTACCTCCAAACGCCAATCAAATGTAATTTTTAAAATTACACTAAAGAATAACTTAATAAAGCTATTCTTCCATAATTTAAACCACGTAAGATGTTGATCCATTTTATCGAAAACTCTTTAACCGTTTTATCAAAAACTCTTTCACTGTTTTATGGTATATAACGTGGAGCGATGAACTCACGTTCACAGTTCTGAACTATATGACGAGATCTCGGTCCGAAATCGTAGCAGAGACACCATATGCAGCCATCTCCAAAACGCATCGTAAAAACAAAAGAATTGAGTCTACAAACAATTGCACTATAAAAAACAGCAGCTTTCTTTTGAAAGACAATGCTTGAAAGGCAACGCTTGAAAGACGACGCTTGAGAGAGGGGGTGATGGCGCGAGAACAACGCGTGCGAGAGAGAGACTTAAGATTAACGCATGAGAGAGAGAACGATACTTATAACTAGCGCAGGGGTGGGAACGCAAGAAGAGGTTTAAATAATCATATTTTTTTCCAATTAAAAAAATATAAAATTTAATAAAATGTGTGTATTATACATTTGTGTGTGTGTGTGTGTGTGTGTGTATTTAAAATTAAAATTCTAATAAAATTTTAAAATATAAAAATATAAAAAAAATATAATATATTGGGGGGGGGGGGGGTCGCCGGATCTGGGGGATGGTTGCTCCTGTAACAGAAAAAAGATATTGAATTAATACAAGCGTAGTTAGAGAGAGTTAAGATTTAAAAAATAGTACTTACAATGTTTTAATGTGTGCACATGGGGCACATGTCGCACGGCAGTATTTGATTCAAAGATCTTCTGCACTCTTTGCAAGACATATTGCTTAAATGTTGATAATATATGCAGCGATGTTCCCGTACAGCACTAGCTTCCAGAAATAAAAACGATAATCTTAGGAAGCATTCCGCACAATATTTCAGTCCACATTCCACATAATAGAACGATATGCAACATATTTTTATTGTATCGTTCATCATCAATATTCTCGGTAAGTCTAAATTTCGTTCTTTTATTTGTAATAGTTCATCACTGTCATCACTATTGATACTCTCGTAATCGCTGTCCGCAAAGGGTTCTACTTCGAAATCGGCGTCATCTTCGTCATCTTCGTGATCTTCATCAATATTCATTACATCATCATTTTCAATGATCCTCACATTATTTTCGATGATCATCACATCGTCATCATCGATGATCATAACATCATCATCGTCATCATTAATGATAATGATATTTTCTTCGGCCATTTTATAAAATACACAAGAACGATGAAAAAAAATATTCACTTCTTCACTTTCGATTTCTTCACTTTTGATTTCTCGACTCACGCACTGCCAAACTCTTTCTGACAAGGCAGCGAGATCTCGAAACGAGATCGTATAATAGAGATGTGACATTATCGCCATATCGTCGTAAACGCCTCGTAAAAAGTACGCGCGGTCCCATATATTTATCGAAAGTATAAAATATTGTGTCGCATGTCCGGTTGATAAATAATATAAACAAATAGTACCTCAGAATCGTCTTTCACGATTTTTTCTCGGAAGAATTTTTAACGTATCAGCGCCGATGTTTGGCTGCTTTGTACCCTTGCTTCCACCGCTCGTATATCAGCGCTTTCGCGGTACACCCCTCACCCCCGATATAAGTAATTCTAGATTTTTTCGTTCGACGTATCCTTATCTCTCTCATTGAATTACACAGCACATAAATTTATAAACAATATAAACAAACGGCACCTCCTAGAATCATCTTTTACGATTTTTTTATCGGAAGAATTTTTAACGTATCAGCGCCGATATTTGGCTGCTTTGTTTTCTCCTTCATATAAGAAGGATTGAAGCGCATCAAATCATCATAGTATGTGATTTGAACGCCCATCGACGCGTCGGCAGTAAAAAAAAAAAAGTATAGCGGTGTTCCATTAGAAAGATTTTTGCGCCTATTTCACGTTCATGATAGCGAACGGTATTGTTTATCGCGTGCAAAAGTCATCCGTAGAAAACTGTGACATAGTGTTTTAAAAGTGTGAGTGCGAAAAAGATAGGAAAATGGAAAACATCGAGCCGACCGAACGCGATCTGGTGGAGGGATCTCGCCGAATTGCCACCTTGGGCGAGTATTTCGCGTGGCTGCAGCGTTGCGAGGAATTGATCAAAGAGCTCGAAGAACGCAGTCGTGTCAAGCGTCCGCGGCTCTCGAGCGGAAATAGACAATCTCTGGTGACTAAAATCGCGCGACTAGAAAGTGCGAAGACTCGATTGCAAAGACGGTTTATTCCCAGTGGTGGTGATTACAGCGGTGACAATAACGCGGAAAGACTCGTTTGGCGAGAGATCGATACCGCGTTCGACAGCCGTATTCTGACCGGTGCCGTGATTAACGCAAACTATATCGAACCTCGTCAATTTCTCGAGGATGCCGAAGACATTGTGCTCGAGCAAGTGCAAGACGTTCTAAAAAGACACAACAGTGTAAAAGTAAATACTATATTCAACGGTGAATTTGTGTCGGGTGATAAGCGCGCGAATAAAAGTATAAATACGAGAAACTGTGAACTCTTTCGCACATCGGATTTACGCGAGTGGTTCGAGCGCCGCGTTATCGAGCCCACTTTAACGTCTCTGGAAGAGTTTCAGGAACGCGATAGTGGCTGGGCATTGTCGCGAATACAGAATTTGACTGTTAATGTAAATAAATATAATCCAATGCGCGCGGGATGCCACATTAAATTGTCGCGGGAGATTATGATGAAAAGAGCGGTGGTTAACGTACAGTCTAAAGACAATGCGTGTTTCGCGTGGGCAGTGGTCGCCGCTCTATATCCCGCAGAAAGAAAGGTGGAACGAGAATCATCGTACCCGCATTACGCAACAGTGCTGAATCTCCTAGATATTGAGTTTCCAGTAACTTTAAATCAAATTAAAAAATTTGAACTCGCAAACAATATCTCGATCAACGTGTACGGCATCGAAGACAAGAACAGTATCATCTCGATACGTCTTTCGGAGCAGAAGCGAGATAAGCACGTGAATCTGCTATACGTGGAAGACGGCAACAACGTAGGACATTTCGCGTGGATAAAAAATTTATCCAGGCTCGTGAGCTCGCAACTGAGCAAACACAACGGTCAAAGATATATCTGCGACCGGTATGTATATATTAATATAAAATAATTATATCAAATAATTTATATAAAAATTGTTCTAATTTTAATTAAAAAATTTTTCTTTTACAGATGCCTGCATTATTTTAGTTCAGATGACAAGTTGCAGTTACATGCCATCGACTGCGGGGAGATGAATGACTGCGCTATCCGGTTACCGAGCGACAAGGACAAGTGGCTCGAGTTCAACAATTACAACAGGAAAGAGCGGCTTCCATTCGTCGTGTACGCCGACCTGGAATGCGTTCTGGCTAAAACGGAGGAAGAACAACAAAAATTGTATCAACATCACCAAGTATTTAGTATAGCGTATTATATGCATTGTTCGTACGATGAATCTTTATCGGCGTATCATTCGCGTCGTAGCGTCGATTGTATAGCGTGGTTCGTCGAAGATCTTAAAAATTTAGCGATTCGCGTTAAGAATATTTTAACGACCAATGTCCCCATGGTTAATTTAACGTCCGAAGAGTGTGAAAAATTTTACAACGCCACTCAATGTCATATATGCGAAAAGCCGTTCGCGCAAGACGATACACGCGTTCGCGATCATTGTCATTTGACCGGGCGGTACAGAGGCCCCGCGCATTCAAATTGCAATTTAAATTACAAAGAATCTTTTTGTATTCCGATAGTTTTCCACAATTTATCCGGTTACGATTCGCATTTTATTATCGAGGAAATAGCCACAGCATTCGAAGGGAGAGTCGAGTTACTCCCGATAACGAAAGAGAAATATATTTCTTTTACAAAAAATGTCGACTTTAAGGAAGGCGATTGGAAAAATAATGTAAAATTACGCTTCATCGATTCGTACAAATTTCTTACATCGAGTCTCGACAAATTAGCATCTTATCTAGACAGAGATAAGCTCAAAATTTTAAAATCGAAATTTGAAAATTTATCCGCGGAAAATTTCAGTTTATTAACACGGAAAGGTGTCTTTCCATACGAATACGTCGACTCGGTAGATAGGTTGCGAGATACGCGTTTACCACCGCGCGAATCGTTTTACAGTTCCTTGACCGGTGAAACTATATCCGAGAGCGATTACGCGCACGCCGAGAACATCTGGACGCGATTCTCCATTCGAACGCTGGGCGAATACAGCGACATGTATCTCAAAATCGACGTATTGTTATTAGCAGATATTTTCGAAAATTTTCGCGATAGCTGCATAAAAAGTTACGGACTCGACCCCGCGTATTACTATACTCTGCCCGGATACACGTGGGACGCCATGTTAAAGCATACAAAGATCACGTTCGAGTTGCTTACAGATATCGACATGGTCATGTTTATAGAACGCGGTATACGCGGTGGTCTGAGCCAATGTTCCAACAGATACGCGCGCGCTAATAACAAGTATATGCGACAATCGTACGATCCATCGAAACCATCGTCGTACTTGATGTATTTTGACGTTAATAATTTATACGGATGGGCAATGTGCCAACCGTTGCCTTACGCCGATTTTCGATGGGTCGACGACGCGTCGAATTTTGACGTATCATCTATAGCGTTAGATTCACCCACGGGGTATATCTTCGAAGTCGATCTCGAGTACCCGCAACATCTTCACGATACGCACACCGACCTACCGTTTTGCCCGACGCGCGACAAACCGCCCGGTAAGCGGGAATTCAAACTGCTCGCAACGTTATACGATAAGAAGCGTTACGTGATACACTACCGTAACCTACAGCAGTGTACGCGTCACGGCCTTCGTGTGACAAAAATACATAGAATTTTACAGTTTTCTCAATCTCCGTGGCTTCGAAATTACATAGAATTAAATACACATTTCAGAACACTCGCGAAAAACGATTTCGAGAAAAATTTATACAAATTAATGAATAATGCTGTGTTTGGTAAAACGATGGAAAATGTGCGGAATCGTGTCGATGTAAAATTATTAACAAAATGGGATGGACGGCGCGGAAGCGATGATCGCGAAACCGAATTTCCACAGCAGAAGCGTTTTTTCGGAAAATCTGATTGCGGTAGAATTGCGTAAACTCGAGGTGAAATTTTACAAACCGATTTACGTGGGTATGTGTATACTCGACATATCCAAGACGTGTCTGTACGAATTTCATCACGAGTATATATTTCCTCTGTATCGCGACAAATGTAAGATCATGTACACCGATACGGACAGTCTCGTATATCACATTGAGTGCGCGGATGTCTATGAGAACATGAAGCGCGATATCGCCAGATTTGACACGAGCGATTATGCGATGGACAATGCGTACGATATACCGCATGTAAATAAAAAAGTGCCGGGTTTGATGAAGGATGAAAATAACGGCGCGATAATGACCGAATTCGTCGGACTCAGGGCAAAGATGTACGCGTTACGAGTGGACGGAAAGAAAGACACGAAGAAAGTTAAAGGTGTCAAAAGTAATGTCGTAGCGCGTAATATAACCTTCGAAGATTACACGCGGTGTTTAAACGAAGAGATCGAAATGACGCGACAGCAGTCGTGTATAAGATCTAAACTGCACCAAGTGTATACCGTCCGCGAGACGAAAATTGCTCTGAGTCCGTACGATGACAAGCGATATATCGTACCTGATTCGACTGACACGTTACCATGGGGCATTATAGGATACCTTTGTAAATACATGTATATATTTTATTTATTACTGCATATATTTTTTGTACTTCATATAGTTTTATATAATACACATCTTGCACATTTATATTTCATATATTTTATGTAGCGCATATCTTACATACTTATATTAAGAATATAAATACATATATAGTATTATTGAAAGAAATATTAATAAACACTGTATATAAATTAAATCATATTGTCCTTATGTATCCAAGAGTTGTGCGAATTGTCAAATCCAAGCCATTTCACGTAAACCTCGTCACCTCTCCTGCGCAGTATTTTCTCCACGAGATACACGTCGGGATAATTCGCGCGATGCAACTCGTGCTCGTAGAACGCTCCAGCGATAGGTTTTTTGCGATAATCTTCGAGTAGATAACTCACGGGATTAGTATGCTGCACTTTTACAATTTTAAACACCTCGGTTGTCCAATTTGGCGTGTAACCCTTCTCGAAAACTGTCTTGTACTTGCTAACGCGTACCGAGTCACCTACTTTGAATTTCGCCGGACCCGCGATATTTACGCGGTTGTATACAGTAGCCAAGAGTCTCTCGGCGATCGCGGGGGTAACGTCGACGGGTCGCATACCGATCGTTCGATGCTTGCGCGCGTTGTAATCCGATACGAGTCCCGGCAACGCCTTGACCCACTTGTAAGATCCGTTCAACGTAAACATCTTCCACATGTCGTCTTTTAGCGTGCGATTGAATCGCTCAACGATCGATGCCTTCAATACCGAATACGTAGAATAATGATTTATGCCGTGTTTTCGCATGAGCCGTTGCACGTCGGCGTTATAAAATTCCTTCCCCATGTCGGTCTGTATGTTTTTCGGACACCTCTCGCTATCTCGAATTATCTCGGCGATAGCGTCAGCTGTCTCGCTTCCGCCTTTACTCTTGAGCGGTACGGCCCACGCGTGCTTGCTCAACGCATCGATGACTGTGAGTATGTAGTTGTAACCTCTGTTGAAACGAGAGTACGGACGCATCTCGACAATGTCGGCTTGCCACAGATCATCGTATCCTCGCACTATTACGTGTCTTCGGGGGAAATTTTTTCTCGCCGGTGCGTGCAGTTCGTTCACCAACTGCCGTTTCTCTAAACTATGTTGTTTCTTCGCTTCCCCGGTTATTCCCGATCGTCGACCCATCGTTGTTTCGATTCGTCGATCGAATTAGCCGTTCAATAGCCGTTCGTAGCCGTTCAATTGCCGTTCGCAGCCGTTCAATTGCCGTTCACTGCCGTTCGATTGCCGTTGCTGACCCGTTCAATAGCTGTTTGATTGCCGTTGCTGACCCGTTCGGTTGCCGTTTATAGCCGTTCACTGCCGTTCAATTGCCGTTCGCTGCCGTTCTTGATCCCTTTGTTGGCGCGATTGACCCTGTTGGTAGTCGTTTTTAAGAAGTTCGTAGCCTCGTTCGCAGTCGTTTCTGACCCGTTCGTAGCCTCGTTGACAATCGTTTTTGACTCGTTCGTAGCCGTTGTGGACTTGTATGCCGCCTCGTATGTAGCCGTTCCTGACGTGTTCATAGCCTTGTTCGCAGCCGTCCTTGAGATGCTCGTAGCCTCGTTCGCAGCTGTTCTTGAATCGTTCGTAGCCTCGTTCGAGACCGTTTCCTCTTCGATCACTGCCACTCATTATAGCTCGATAATCGTCGGATAATCGTTCGTAGCCGTTCGGTAAACCTTTCTAGATGTTTAATAATTGTACAATAGCCGCTCCTAAGCCGTTCACTACAGCACATTACAGATTGATAGACGTTTCTGAATTAGCGTTAATCGTACGACGAAGCTCGTTTATCGCAGCCTGCAAAGCTCGCAGGTCCTTCTCGAACGCAGTCAGCTTCTCGTCTGATTCTTTCCGTTGATTTTTCAACGTTTTAACGCATTCTTCCACGTACAGTTTGTTGACAGCATCGGTATCAGCCTCAGGTTGCGCTACACGGCGAATCTTGCGCGACCTCGCGTCATAGTCCGTTGCGACGCGACACAGAGCGTTTTGACGCAAGTAACTCGTCACCAATTTACCCCAATGATCGCTCGTGCTGATTTCTTCGTTTCTCCGTTCGAATAATCCAAATTTGTTGATAGGCATTGTTTTTGATGCGAGTGACGTCGATCGACTGATTAGTTTCGTCGAGGCGCCGTTTAATTTATAATAATGCCGGCTTCGCGAAGTTCCTCTATGATCGACAAGATCTCGTTGTCGTGAGCGTTGTGGCCAGCTCGACGCGAAGCATCGAGCAATCGCAGGCGATCCACTAGCTCGTTGGGATCGTCCCAGTGCACGTAATCGATCTTATTGTCGGTTAGCGTCATCGCGCGAGGCGTGAATACTCCCGTTCCCGTTTTTTTCTTTTTCGATTCGAACGACATCAACGGCGCGATTATTTGTTTATACTTGTATCCCTTGTTGCTCTTTAATTGACCTTGCGCATTATATCGACGTTTATGCGCACTCGTCGCCATCAATATGCTCTTATATTTTTGCGCATCGTCCTCAGTGTATATGGCGTCATTGGGAATTCTCATAAAGATCAACTCGTATAATCCCGGTGTACCGATGTATCTTACATTGTCTATGATTATAGAGTCATCTTTGTCAATGCCGAATCGTTTGTTACCGAGACGCATTCCATTCTCGTCGAAATAGACGCCGTACACGTGATCGATCGCGTTTTTTTTTCTTTCGTCACCGCTAAGAAGAGTGCCCATGTATTTTTGCCCCAGTGGTCCCAAGTTCTCTCGTAACACTTCTTGACCTTCCGACGTTTGTAACATGTTTCGAACGGATGTTTCGGGCGGATTGCCCGTAGTTTCGAAAACATCTTCGATCGCGAGTGATTCGGGTATCGCGAGTTGCGCGATTTTCGGCGCGAACGGTGTAGAGGTTATCGGCGGTTCATCTGATAAAGTCTCCGATAGATCGGATATACGCGACATCGATAAACGTTTCGCCTTTACCGATCGTTTCTTCTTTTTCGGTGTCGCATCCTCCTCCTCCTCCTCCTCCTCTTCCTCTTCCTTATATCGCTTGATGGGTAACGTTTTAATTATAGCGTCAGCGTTACTCTCCGGCTCTTTTTTCACCGCGATTGCGCTAGAGTTGTCGACGATCTTTTGCAGCGGCTCGATAATAGGTCTAAAATGAGTCGTGACCGCGATATCTTCGTCGATCTTACCGGTCTTCAAAGCGCGATGTTTCTTGCGGATCGATTCGCTCGTTTTCTCAATCTCCCGCGCAATCTTTTCACGCTCGCGAATATTATCGTTTCCAGCCATGTTGACGGAACGTCGAGCGTTTCACCCTTCTCAACGGAATGTCGACAGCGACTAAGCGTTTCGAGGTATCGCGAACACGTTAAATCCTTTTCTGTATCGCCCGTTCGTAAGCGCGCTGTCCTTATCAATCACTAGGAATCCATACTTTTGCTGCCAACAAGTATGGCATAATTCACTGAAATCCTCGTACGACATATCGGTATTCACGTGATCGTTGTACACGTGTTTCAAATTTGTACCGTCCTGTTTAAACAAGATCAGCAGGTTCGCGTTGTCGCGTATAAGATGTTTCGGTATTCTCGCGTACGTCTGACAAAGATAGAAGCAGTCAACGTTCGAGTGACGACCCATTGAGAAGTACTCTCTTATCGTATCTTGCTTGTCGCACGCCACGTCATCGAAGATAAAAATCGAGTTTGGACATGCCTCGCTCGGTGGAATGACGTCACTGTTATTCGAGAACGTAAAGTAGCCGATTTCGTCAATCGGCGTCAATAAATTCTCCAGATATCGATATTTCGGCTGTTGCAGCGACTTTGAGTACACGTACACGTTCTCGAAACGTACACCGTGTGGACTTTCCAGTAGACTTATCAAAACGTTGGTTTTACCACAATTCGAGGGACCGCAAACGATCGCGCGTATAGTAGTCGGTAACATCGTACCGTGTCTGCGCATCTCCGCGTTGTCCCCCATCGAGCGTAATCTGTCGTCGCAATTCGTCACTCGTATCGTCAAAGGCTGTCGTACGAACCGCATGTTTTCTGTTTCGATCCAATTTTGCTAATGATCGCGAGGGGAGGCCTATTTATAGAGGTGTCGCGACTCGAAACCGCTCAGTATCAAAAATGTTTCTCCTTCTGTCGGACGAGAGAGACATTCTCGGACTTACCGCCAAACAGCTGCAGTATATTCCGAAGATTCTTTTACTGCAAAATTTCGGTGATTACGTCGAACGATTGTGGGACAAGCTTCCAGAATATATAAAGGCTGATCCGGAGGTTCGGCAATATCGTTCGTGCATGCGACATTACAACCAGCCGTGGCAGCGAACGCACATCGACGGTCCGCCTCCGTTGATAAAAGATTGCTACGTATGTCAGCGAGAATCGTAAGAGGCAGCGGTCTCTTAAATCGTGCGATAAACGCGCTTCCGATCGAATTTCATATTCCCGGCTATCAGTTTTGCGGCCCAGGCACGCGGTTGCGAAAGCGATTAGCCAGAGGCGATCGAGGTATAAATTTATTGGACGCGGCGTGTCGCGAACACGATATAGCGTACTCTCGGAGCAACGATCTCACCGAGAGACACGCGGCGGATAGGATACTCGCCGAGAAAGCGCGAAATCGTATCGGTGCGAGAGATTCGACTCTCGCTGAGAGAGCCGCCGCCACAGCTGTCTGGGCGGCGATGAAAGCCAAGACGAAGCTCGGTATGGGCCTGAAGAGGACGAAGACGAAGAAGAAGAAAACTGCGAAGAAACGAATACTTCCGGTTGCGAAATGCGGCGGCGTATTGCCGATTCTACCAATGCTGGGTGCGCTCGGATCCCTGATCGGCGGAGCGGCGGGTGTAGCGAAGGTGGTGAACGACGGAAAAGCCGCGCAACGTCAGATGCAAGAGATGCTACGTCACAATCGCGCCATGGAAGGTCGCGGATTATACCTCGCTCCTTACAAATACGGACGAGGAGTCTCAACGAGAAGAAGAAAAAAAAAAACGTCAAAGAGACGTTAAAAATGCCGCAGGGCGCAACTACCAACATACAATTGCTACAACTGGCGAAACGTATGCGCATTCCATATTTTAGAGGTGTTTTCATGCGCGACTCTTTACCGATCGGTGGTATTTATCAAAATGAGAATGGCATCGTAAATTTAGATAGCGTCGAAGGACCGGGTACTCATTGGGTAGCGTACGCAAAGAGGGGGAATCGCGTCGTATATTTCGACAGTTTCGGCAATCTTCGACCTCCTAAGGAACTTGTGCGATATTTCGGACGAAACGTAACGAAGATACAGTACAATCACACGCCTGTTCAAACTTACGATCAGAGCATCTGCGGACAATTGTGCTTGCAGTTTCTTCGAACGGTCGATGCGTGCGAATTTAAAGACGGATATCGCGCTATTTAACTCAGTATTTGTTCAACAGTTTCGTCGACATGTCTATGACATTCACGTTGACTGGAAAGAGTAGCGTTCTCGCGGCAAACTTCTTTCCCACTGTAGATTTGAGCGACGATGAATACGAACTCGGTCTAACGGATTTTGAGACTTATCACACGATACCAAACGTGAATTCCTCGAATAATAAAGTTTACTTTGGCAAAGACGACGCGGAAATTACGATTCCCGAGGGATCGTACGAGTTGCGAGATATACATGAATTTTTGAAACATGCAATTTCACGGAAACATCGCGATAAGAAACACATTGACGGCGATGACTACGAAGATGGCGAATATCCGATAGTGCTCCGCGCTAATTACAATACGATGAGAAGCGAGATCAAATGCGCATACAGATTAAACTTTAGCAAACCCGACAACATTGGATCGCTGCTAGGATTCTCGAATCGTATTCTCGAGCCGGGAAAATGGTACGAATCGAACATGCCGATTAACATTATCAACGTTAATATTATCCGCGTAGAATGTAACGTGACCGCGGGCGCGTACAACAACGGCAAACTCGTTCATACGATACACGAATTTTCACCGAGGGTGCCGCCGGGATATAAGATATCGGAAACGCCGGCGCAGATCATTTACTTGCCGATCATCGCGCGGAGCATTACGGATTTAACGTTACGTGTTGTCGACCAGAACGGACGATTGCTCGATTTTCGAGGAGAAGAGATCACCGTAAGATTGCACGTACGACGGCTGCGGCGATAAAGTACGTACGTATGCGACGTATGAGATGCTCGTGTTGAACGGATCGAAAGACGCGAGAGATAACGCAATCTTTACGAAATCAGCGACACCAACAACATCAACGTCGACGTTCGCTAATATCCAATCATCCGAGAAAAAGAAACTCAGCGCATCGAACGTTGCGTTTTTGCAATCTTTGGGATTCGCGGTGCGAAACAGCTGAACGATGACAGACATTCTCAACATCGGTGACGAACCTATCTTTGACGATCGTATCGTCAAGATCGAGACTCACACGTACAACCCGTTCGCCAATACAACGTTCGGACACAATGACGAGATAAGAATACCCATACAACAACAGGATCTGTATACGCTGCCGCATGAGAGTTTCCTATACATCGAGGGACGACTAACGAAAAACAAACCACCAGCTGAAGGAGAAAATGATGTGATAATGGGAAATAATTGCGTCGCATTCATGTTTGACGAGATTCGATACGAACTCGATGGTGTTGAGATTGATCGCAATAGAAACGTAGGAATAACTACTACGCTCAAAAACTATGTAACGGTATCATCCGACAGAGAAACGATTTTGAAAAATGCTGGCTGGGAGCCGTTTACCTACACGAATGGACATTTTAATTTTTGCGTACCGCTCTACATGTTGCTGGGATTTTGCGAGGATTACAGACGCGTGGTGATTAACGCTCGTCACGAATTGATTTGATACGATCGCGCAACGACAACAATTGTCTGCATGGAAATTCGGCGCAGGAGCCTGTGATCGACATATTCAAGATACAATGGCGAATGCCTCACGTGCTGTTGAGCGAAATCAAAAAGTTGTCGATGCTGCGTGCTCTGGAAAGCGGACGATATCTCAGCATGGCTTTTCGCTCGTGGGATCTATACGAGTATCCGCTATTGCAGCTTACAACCAAGCATTCGTGGGCCATTAAGACTGCGACTCAGCTAGAGAAACCACGATACGTTATCTTCGCTCTGCAGACAGGTCGGAAGAATGTCATGCCTAAGGATACGAGTCGATTCGACCACTGCAAATTGATCAACGTTAAACTTTATCTGAATTCGGAATATTATCCGTACGACGATATGAATCTGGATTTAGATAAAAACAGATATTCCATTCTGTATGATACGTACACACGCTTCTGCAAGAATTATTACGGATACGAGTATCTCGAGCCGAGTCTCAACGTCCTGAAGTTTCTACAACACGGTCCGTTCGTGATTATCGATTGTTCTCGACAAAACGAATCGGTCAAGAGCGCGACCGTGGATGTGAGATTGGAATTCGAGTGTAAAGAGAACGTGCCGCCGAATACCACTGCGTACTGCCTCATCATACACGATCGCGTGATCCAGTACAATCCGTTGACCAACGTTGTACGCAAAATCACCTAGGCGATAACATCGATAGAAGAGAGAGGGGGAAGAGGAGCATGATATAAATCAAAGTCTTGCGAGATGGTTTTAGAGTTTTGTCGTTCCTCTCGACTGGCGTATCGAAGAGAGAGAGATCTCGTCATGTCTATACCAACGTTTGTGGATCTGCAAGGATTTATCGTTGGGAAAAATTTTGTCGTGAAGGAAGCGGCAATCTTGAGAAAAGGATACGTTCTATCGCATTACTTTTTCGCAAGTCCCGTACCGTGGCACACGCTTACAAAATCTGAGCGATGTCAAGTCTCATGGCTGATTAGAAATCATCACGGATTACAATGGGAAGACGGAAACGTTCCGTATGGCTTGGCTCAGCGTGCGATTACAACAGCTGTCGTTGGTACGATACATGAAGAAGAAGAAAAAGAAGAAGAATCGTCCGTCGTGTACGTCAAAGGACTTGAAAAGCGAAAATGGCTGGTCGATATACTAGACGATGCGGGGAACGGCTATATTATTGAAACCTTGGATGTGGATTACGAAGATATCGATGCTCTAAATAAATTAGACGATACGAATAGTATGCGATGCGGAAAACATGTTAAGAATTACGCATTACAAAATGTATTCAAAATATTTAATTGGTGGTTGCGACGCCAGAAAGAATTGTGAGAAAAATAAAATATGTAAACATTAATATGCGTTATCTCTCTTATTTCCCCACCCTAATCCTTTGCATACGTTTCTAAGAATTCTTTTGTTCGAGCGTCGCCTCCCTCTTATCCTAAATTCCAATGCGTTAGAAGCATTGATCCCCCACCACTACATTATACTTTTGGTAGATGAGCGTCGGGTATAACCGATTAATTCCTGTAATTCCGACCAGTGTCGCGTTAACCGCTCGTGGATTCACTTTTCATAACCTCCCAGAGAAATGTACTACGTTGAAAGAAGCAGCAGCGGCATCGGAAGACACGTGAATAATTACGTGCCGAGTCGTGATAAAACTCCATCGTTTGAGAACAAATACGACGAGTAAGTTTCGTTCAACATTTTTTTCTACTTTTCTATTTTTCTATTTTTACAAATTGTATTATTAGTATTACTTAATTTTAATTTTTCCCGTAGCATTCCGTCGGAGCGTCGTGCGGTTCGTATACTAGGCAGACGATACGCATTGACAGCTACGGAATTCAAATTCCTCGAAATCGGTATCAACGTGGGTCCGCCGAGTTACGTGGAGATTGTCATAGGAGATCATCGGGGAAAGGGACTGATATTATCTCTCGAAACGTGGAAGGGACTCTGCGAGCAACGTCGCAATATTCTAAATCTCCTTCGGAACGATTCTCACGACATGTATAATTTTATAAGCGTTGGACCGCTAACAGTGCGAGTTCGTACGATTAACGACGCCAAACTCATAAGTCTCGAATCTTCGAACGTATGCATGATGATGGTCGAATCGACGTTACATCGTATGTTCGATCTCGATGATTGCATAGATGTAACTTTTGATCGATTGAATAAAGTGATCGAGACAGTCGATGTCAAATTTACGCAATTCTCCAATATCGCGTCCACTGTAACAGATCCTAAAGAAGTATCAAATGTAATACGCGCGAGTGACGCTTTTAACAAGCATCAACTCGTCGATTGCGAGCTGGCGGCTTTAGCTTTTAGTCCATATAATATGTAAGACAAAAAATATATAAAAACTTGAATAAAGAGTTTTAAGTTTATTATATCGTGGTGTACTTTCTTTGCGTTTGCCCATCCCAGCTTTCATGCATAGCTCCTCGCGAGAGAGAGTTATCATGAGAGAGCAAACACTAGGAAAGAAAGAGAGATAAGGATACGTCGAACGAAAAAAATCTAGAATTACTTATATCGGGGGTGAGGGGTGTACCGCGAAAGCGCTGATATACGAGCGGTGGAAGCAAGGGTACAAAGCAGCCAAACATCGGCGCTGATACGTTAAAAATTCTTCCGAGAAAAAAATCGTGAAAGACGATTCTGAGGTACTATTTGTTTATATTATTTATCAACCGGGCATGCGACACAATATTGTTTATACTTTCGATAAATATATGGGACCGCGCGTACTTTTTACGAGGCGTTTACGACGATATGGCGATAATGTCACATCTCTATTATACGATCTCGTTTCGAGATCTCGCTGCCTTGTCAGAAAGAGTTTGGCAGTGCGTGAGTCGAGAAATCAAAAGTGAAGAAATCGAAAGTGAAGAAGTGAATATTTTTTCATATTACAACAATGGAGCTGCAAACACGTATAGACGAATGGAGGTGCATAATCAACCTTTTCCGAGATGACAACAATAGTGCTATGGAAAAATCGAACACTAAACAGATGTCGATAACACAATATGTGCGCGATCGAGAATTAGGCATACGAGGTATGCGTAAGCAACGTTTCGTCAGACAAGCCGAGGTTAATATGTATGATAATGGGTATATCGAATGGCCCGATCATGTACAACTGAAAATTTTTCGTGAAATTCGGAAGACACACTTCTCAATTGATGTATACGATGATGATGATTACTCTTATTTCGGCAGTAAACGTAAAATTACTCGAATCATAGACTCAGAAGATGGTTGGCAATACCAATGTATTAGACGCAATAATTGCGATCAAATATTTGAATATGAAGACCATGTTTATATATATAAAAATGTCGATTACAGTTGGGTAGATAGGTGTATCAATGACTGCACATACACGCCGTGTATAAATATACGTATCCCAACGGGCATAAACCAAACGTACATAGATTTAATAATCTGGAATGATTTTTATCATAATATTGAATATGATGATTTTAGAAAATGCATTGCTAATCATCATAAATTATTATATATAACGCGATATTGTATACAATGTCAATCTCGTAAATGCAAATGTCCACCTGAAATTATATACAAAAAGTATGCATATCAAAAGAAAAAGCAACAGGAAGAGAATGTACAGGTAATGGATAATTTTTGCTAATATAATTACGAAATTAATTTAAAATATTCAAGTAATTATTTTTGGGTGATTTTTTTTTTGTAGGAGAATGTTTCAGGAGAGATGAGAAATCTGAATGGAGATCAGAATGGAGAACAAAATAATCTGAATGGAGATTTAAGTAGAAATCGTAATGACGATTGTTATGTAAATTTTGATGAGCTATGGGCACTCTATAATATAACGGATTAAATTTTATATTTTTAATTGGAAAAAAAAATGTATTTATTTACAGACCTCTTCTTGCGTTCCCATCCCTGCGCTAGTTATAAGTATCGTTCTCTCTCATGCGTTAATCTTAAGTCTCTTTCCCTCGCACGCGTTGTACTCGCACGCGTTGCATTTCAAAGAAATGCAGATGTTTATATTATTTATCAACCGGGCATGCGACACAATATTTCATATACTTTCGATAAATATATGGGACCGCGCGTACTTTTTACGAGGCGTTTACGACGATATGGCGATAATGTCACATCTCTATTATACGATCATAATCTCAATTCAAAAAATACTGATGTTTATATTATTTATAAACCGAACATGTCCGTACGCAATACTGTTTATCAGCCGGGCATGTAATATAATATTACCATAAAACATCTAACACGCGCCGCCGCCGAAATCCCTCCGTCCCGCGTGACGTCATTCCCCCGCGCCTCCGTAATCCCCCGCGCGCCTCACCCCCCCTGAGAGGACCTGGGTTAGAACTCTCCTATATATCCTACTCACAAAGAACTCTGCCCCTCTGCCAAATACTGAGCCCGGGATCACCGGATCTTGCCGTTACCGTATCGTTATCGTGGCGCGGAAATACCGCGCCTGGCGCCCAATTACCTAAGTTACCGTATTATAAGTTACCGCATTTTCAGTTACCGCACGATACCGTTTCTCAGATACCCTATTGAATTTTTATAATCTAATTTTTATACCGGCCAAGACCTTGCACGCTACCTCCTCGAGTTCGGCGTTCTCGAGGCGGGCAACGGCGTCGCAGTATATATGCAAGATAATACAAGCATCTTTGTGAATAACTTGGTTCATTGAAAAATAGCAAGAATTAAATGTAGGAATGTTTGTTTAATTTTAATAATGTGATGCAAAAGAATTTAAAATTATTGATCTATTAAAATGTTGCAGAAAATTACTATAAACAATGTGTGGCACAGTTTTTTCTCTGCGTATATGTTTTTTTTTAAGATCATTTCTGGCTAATCCAATCAGGTAATCACTTTCGATTATTTTTTCTACATCATATCCAAATAATTTATATAATAATCCAAATAATAATCAGTGCGTGTAGGTCATGTATACAGTGTGTCCTAAAAGTTTGGCAACCCCTAAATATTTTAAAAAATACGTATTTTTGAGAAAAATGTTTCAGACAAAAAAAAAGACAAAGTTGCAGGGTGTAAAGTGACATATTTAGTGATGTTCATAATTTGACTTTGGGTTGCGTCATAAAAACCAGATCAAAATTAAGTCGATTTTTTTTAATGGAACACCTTATTTTTGTTTCCAGAATTTAACAGCTGGTGTCAAAAGCTTTTAAAAGCATTATAATGAAGCATTTTTTCGCTAGGTTTTTTCTGATTTATTTTATATCTTAATTTGATATATTTTGACGTAAAATATCTCGCAAATATCTCGTAAAATATTTCGTAAAATATTTAGTTTTCGGTAGTTGTACTCTAATACTTTTATGTATGAGACTCTAATACTTTTATGTATAACTCTAATACTATTATGTATAGAATAGTGAGACAAATCATTTGATGCAAAGAAAACGCATAGTTGTCTTGAAAAAAATGTATGCAACTGCATGTTGAAAATTGCAAACATTTTTCTCAAAAATACATATTTTTCAAAATATTTAGGGATTGCCAAAATTTTTTGGACACACTGTATATTGAGAAAAAAAATAGTTAAATGAAAAAATATACATTGATTCAACGAAATGTTTCATTACGGGATGTCATCAAAATATGTATTTATTGCAAACACAGCTTAGTAAATCGATTTAATCATATTAAATTAAATATCTATTTGATAAAATTCCATATGTGTTTTAAGAAATAAAAAGAAACATTCTATTTTATATACATAAACTATGATGAATTTATCTCTTAATTGAGGTAAAGAAAACATATAGTTGTTTTCAAGAAAAAGTATGAATTTGCATCGAGCATCTAGATATTTTTTTTAAACATTGATTCCTCATCAATTTGTGCATAAAACTATTGACGTAATATTATCAAAAAATGAAACAATTAAAAAATTTAACGTGGACCTCTTTATAACAATTTACATCGAATGTTGCGAGGAATAGATATGTTTAAAAATCTACATTTTTTTAAACATTAAAATTAGATTGACCTTTAAATTTTTGACCCTAATATTTTTACATAGATTTCTTGCTATCGGCATTAGTTGATAAAGAGGATCTATTTGTAGAATTTATAGATAACAGAGCAAGTTCTTAGGAGACATATTGCATGTACTGATTATTTTAGCGTTGCAGAAAATTTTATATAAATTTTTCTACAACGCCAGTTTAAAATAATTAATTTGTTTGTTTATTACGTACTTATACAACTGTTTTATTTTACAGATTAAAAAAGAATAATCAGCAGCTCAGGCGCTGTATAAGAGCTGCCATAAGCGCTGAATTAAAATATCGGCTGCTATAGCGCCGAATTCTGGCTGCCCTAGGCGCCTAATTAGAAAAATCTGATTTGTGATACTTGCATTACAAGGTTGCTCTAAGCGCTGTATATCTATAAATAAAACTGTTCCAAGCGTCAATTGAAAATGGATCAATGTCACAAATTTTATTACGGTAATACGGAAAGAAACATTTTGGCTTCCAAAGAATGGTTGACGGAAACGATAATAGATAGTTTCCATGCGCTACTCGAAAGAAATTCTGATTATGCACCTCAACCTGTATGGCTGACAATATTTCCCGATCAGATTGTTCCACTCGATAATTCAAAAAAGAAGCATTTGCAAATATTGCACAGTGATTTCGGTGGCGGACATTGGATTACTTGCCATTATGACGCAAAGTCTGTTATTATATATGATTCTCATGAAGGCAGTCGTAATGCAAATATACAACATTTGAATGAAAAAATTCGAATTTTTGTGGAGAGATTATTTCCCTTTTATGATTTTCAAAACAATTCGATAGTTTTTCCTAAAGTTTAGTTGCAAGGCGACAGTTATAATTGTGGTCCTATGGCAATTGCGATTGCTACATCGATTCTGTTCGGCATAAATCCTTGCATCGTGACGTATGATCGATCTTTGCTAAGACCTCATTTAGCCGCCACGTTTGCAAGACAAACAATAAGTCATTTTCCATACCTCTGTAATACAACTACTTCATTAACACTATTGCCTTTGGAGACATTGAAAAAACGAGAGGCGAATGCACTGAGAAAAAGACTTGTACGTAGCAAAGAAACTGAAGAACAGCGTTCGAAACGATTAGAAAAGGATGCTATTTCTCACAAACAAAAATATGTTATGAATCCTGAAACAAAATGTCAGAAGATGCGTGATTTGTACAAAAAAAATCCTGAAACAAAACGTCAGAGAATGCGTGATACATACAACAAAGATTCTGAAGGATTGCGTAAAAGAAGGCATCAAATCGATGAATATCAAAAAGATTTAGAAAATAAACGGTACATTAAAAGAAAAAATTATTTGAAAAATGCTGCCCGTGGAAACGACCGCCAACAAAAATTCAGACAAAAACATTCCGACTCAAAAAAATTGTATAACAAAAAGTGCAACGCAAAACGTGGCGAGAAATCCATCGTACAAAGATTGAAGACGTTCAAGAGATTAAAGAAAAAATTCAATACTGTTCGATTTTGGCAAAAGTGTTTTAACTTTTCAAAATTCTCAGAGTTATATATTCGACAGACATCGAAGAAAATTAATAAATCAACCACGTGTGCTCGATTGGAAGCTGAACAGATATTCAAGTGGTGCATGATAGCAAAAAAGTCGTACGTTAGGGCAGCAAGAAAAGTGTTTTCGTATTTGAAAAATGTTGCTGAAGCTGCGTTATTGCGATTCAATGAGTGTAAGATTTTGAAATGTCCGAAAAGCGATCGAATTAGAGCTCTTTGTGGCTCATCCAAACATACTTCGTCTTCCGAAGCGTATTTTTATGAAACTGCTTACGAGCAAAAGAATAAGTTTGAGCAACCACTTATAACAGCACAATCCTTTCCTCATGCAGTGATCAATGTTTTGCCGTTAATAGATAACAATAATAAAAAATTAAAAATATGGCACTGTGATGAGAATAAATGCCGCATAAGTGATATTTCCGTGGAAAAGTTTGTACAACTTTTAGAACAGTTTGAAAGAAGTACTTTGAAGAATATAATGAATGATAAATTCATGGCGCAGCTCAAAAATTGTACAGTTTCACATACGAGTAGCAGATTAGGACATCCTGCGGAATGCTATGCAAATTTAAATCTTTGCAAGTCATACGTTGCGACGATAAGCACTTTATCGCCTCATTTTCCTTTCGTGAGGAATATTCGAAGAAATGTCTATAAATTGATAGACGATTATAAAAAGCTTCGTCATTTGTTTTCAGCTTTAAAATTTCTTAATATAAATCAATTGCTTGAAATTTCCAATGATATAAAAAATAAAATATGATTTTATGAAAAAAAATTAACTGATGTTAGTTTGATCGAGGAAAAGATTTTCTCGCAAAATTACGAAGCGTTTAAAGTTATGAAAAAGCGATTGTTGGATACGCCACGTTTACCTTGTATCTCTTACGAAAAATTATGTATGAGTAGTGACGTTTCTGAACTCAAGAAGCTTAGAAAACAAGTAGAGGGACCATTTTGGAAAAATCTGATGGCTTACGTAACAGAACACAATAACAATACTGGATTTATTTGTAAGCTTTGTTTGGAGAAATTTCGGAAAGGTATGTGGTCTTCTACTTGCGTTTTGAATAATCTTGCCGTAAAACCATTACCAGATGTTTTGTCGGATTTCAATGATTACGAAAAAATGTTAATCAAGAGAATGAGCAGCTTCCAAGTAGTGCAAATGATGGGCGCTGTTTCGAACAAACATATGCCGTACAGAAAAATGATCCGCAAAGTACATGGTAGAACATTTCATTTGCCTCTGCCTTTACAAGAAACATTAGATAAGGTATGTTCTCCGGAAGATCCTATAAATTTGAATCACGAGTTGCACATCCTCGTTCGAGGTATACCCAAAAAGTCAAAAGTTGTTTGGGAAAATTTAGTGGATATTAATAAAGTGTATAAGGCTTTACAATGGTTGAAAGACAATAATCTCCACTATTCGGAAATTCGCCTTCCAGCGTCGTCTGATGATTTATTAAATGATAAGTTGCAAGAAACAGAATATCAAATCGTCGATGATGAAGACGATGGCGACGATGAAATAAACGAGGTGATTGAGGACACTGTACAGTACAATAAAGATAATAATAATCAAACAGTTTCGAAACGTAAGGCTTTCTTGACACAAATCACCAAAGATTCGGATATTAATGATCAGTATACAATATATCCAATGCACGCGAAAAGGATCGACAACGAATCTGCATTCAAACTTTATCAAATGTTGAAAATCGAAGATGTTCCAGTGGATAATCGTTATAAATATTTGGACGTCATGTGTTTTCCCGATTTATATCCCGAAGGTGTCAATGGACAACGAGAAGATAGAAATGTTGCATTGCCGGATTATTTATTCATCAGAACGCGATTGATGTCGAAACACAGTAGATTCAGATTGAATCTGCAGTATCTGTTCTTCCTTCTCAACGATGCTAACTACCGACAATTGAAAAACGGTATCTATTATACGATGATGGTTGCTAACCCACGAAAGAGATACACTGCTGGTAGATATTTGAAGCAATTGAAAGACGAACAATTGGAATCGAATTTAACGAGTATTTTCACAAAATTAAGAAATACGGATCAGTTTTGGCGACAACCGTCCAATAATGTAAAATGCATGACTCTGCATTACGGCCCGGCGACGTGGTTTTTGACTTTGAGTCCTAGTGAATGGAAATGGTCCGATTTGGGTGAATATTTACGAGACATGAATCCCGATAAAAAAAAGTTGTGCATCAGTGAACTAATCGCATATGATCCTGTAAGCACGTCTAGATTCATGTGCATAAAATTCAAAGCCATGATTGATTTTATATGTTCGACCGATAACCCAATAGGAGAGGTTATTCACTACTTCTGGCGACTAGAATATCAAACTAGAGGTATCCAGCACATGCATTGCATGATTTGGATAAAAGATGCTCCTGTGCTGGGAAAATCGCCAGATGAAGAAGTAGCTACGTTCATTCAAAAATACGTTACGTGTGCAATTCCAGATGAAAACGTTTCGCCAACATTGTACGAAACGGTTATAAGTGATCAGAATCATAAACATAACTCGTATTGCATGCGTACAAAAAAAACCAAAACAAATATTTACAAAAAGTGTCGGTTCGATTTTCCTCGGCCAGTTACTAAAAATTTCATTTTAAGAGATGTCGTCACTTCGATAGTGGGTAGAAAAAATTTACGCAGTAAGAGCAGATTGTACGATCTTCCTCGCAAGAAGTCGGAAAGGTTTATCAATGATTATAATCCGGCTATCAAATTGGCTTGGGAGGGAAATATGGACATACAATTTATTGGAGAAAAGTCAGAGTTTTTAAACTCATATTTAACAAAATATACGACAAAGTCGGAAAAATGCAACATAGACTTTGCAATGATAGATTCCAATAAGCCCTTGGCATCGAAATTGTGGAATTTTGCGATGCGTTCTTTGAATAACAGAGAATGCGGTGCTTTAGAAGCTGCGGATACACTATTAGGGAATCCCTTGTACGGTACGGTACGTGATACCATTGTCAAATGGATCGACGTCAATGAGGTGAGAAACAGAAAAGTTAAAACGTTCAATGAAATTGAAGCTCTCGATGAAAATTCTACGAATATCTATTGTCCGTCGCTCATCGATGACTACTATCCAAACAGACCTAAGGAATTAGAATCATTAAATTTGTATGATTTTGCCAGATTCTGGGAAATTACGAAACGGATGCCAAAAAGTGAGGAAATCGAATATTACGAACTGGTATCGGGTTTATTTGTAAAGAAACGAAAAAAGTGTTATTTAATTAACCATTATCGATTTAATGTAAAAACTGAACCTGAAAAGTACTTTTACTCGCTACTTCTTCTGTTCAAACCATGGAGAGATTTGAGTGAACTCAAAGGTACATGGGAGACTTACACGGATGCCTTTAAGAATTCAGAGTCTGCTTTAACGAAGGCAATGAAATATCATGAAAGGCTCGAAGAAATACAAAAAGCTTTTGAAAACATTGCTGAATTAATGGAGAAGCGCGAAAATGATCTGAAAACGGCAGACGGAGACAAATTCGATGACGATGAATTGGATTGTCATCCGATAGAAGCTGACGGCGCGATGAAAGATTTGTAAGATTTTGGCAAGATTGACGTGCCGATTAATTTACCGCAAATGATGTCGCGATTGAACGAAGATCAGAAAAGAGTCTTCGACAAGGTATGTCAAGTTTTACAAAATAAAAATCAGATTCTGCGATTGTACGTAAGTGGCGAGGGTGGTACAGGGAAAAGTTTTCTTATTGAAACGATCAAACATTGGATCAGAATAAATTTGAAAAAAGCGACTGCGATATCTGCTCCCACGGGTATCGCAGCATTCAATACCGATGGCTTGACAATTCATAGAATGTTTCAGTTGCCCGTCACTCATGAATCTACGCCAAAGTACGTGCAATTGTCAGACATGGTCCTAAAAACTTTGAGAGACAAATTGAAGAATGTCGAACTATTTATAATCGATGAAGTATCCATGATTTCGAATGTAACACTTATGTTTATCAATCTACGATTATGTGAAATCTTTGATACGATAGATACGGATGATGGTTTCTTTGGCAGAAAATACATTCTTTTGTTTGGAGATTTATTGCAGCTTTCCCCTGTAAAAGGACAATCTCCGTTCGTTAAAATGTCTCAATCAGAGGTTCAAAAGTATTTAGGTACCATGGGCGGATCTGATTTGTGGAGATTGTTTGATTACGACGAACTCTTGATCAATATGCGACAAAGATCCGACAACACATATCGCGATATACTTTCTAGAATACGAATAGGTTTGATAACAAATTTTGACATTAATGTTCTTCAGTCAAGGAAAATCAATTTCAAAGAAAGTAATTGCGACGAAAGATTGAATGAACTTTGCATTTATATGAATCAATTACCGATTGATACAATATGTTTATTGCCCACGTGTTATTTGTGTAAGGTTTTAAACACGGCAATGCTCGATAGAGTCGACGGCGATGAAATTCTATTGATAGCGGAAGATGATGTCGACTGCGGTCCAGCAATGAAAAAAAAAGTGCAAAAAACCCTGGAAGACAAAGATGACAAAGTTTCGGAAACAGCTGGTATTGAAAGAGTTATAGCGATTAAAATTGGCGCTAAAGTGATGATTCGACGAAACATTGACGTAACTCTGGGACTTGTCAATGGAACGATAGGCAATGTAGTTGCAGTTAATCGCGCTGCTGACGGAAATTGTATTGATTCTATCAAAGTAGCTACTTCGAATAACAAAGAATTCATAATAACAAAAGTAGATATTAAATTCGAGGTATTTCACAAAATAGTAGTACATCGGAAACAATTTCCATTGTCCCTCAGTTACGGAATAACTATACACAAGAGTCAAGGAATTACGTGTAAGAATGCAATGATGGATCTGGGAACCACTGTATTCAGCAATGGCCAAGCCTATGTAGGTTTGTCACGAGTGAGTACATTGGAAGGCCTACATTTGATAAACTTCAATCCGGCATCGGTTAAAGCACACTCGGGAGCCATTGCAGAATATAATCGACTGAGATCTTTGTTCAAATCTCAGCTACCACAAATTAATTCGTCCGAGAAAAAGACTGTAAAAGTTCACGATCGTCGATGGGCCATACCTAATATTATTGATGATGTACAGAATTATGGTTGTGAGGAACCAGAAAGTGTAGTTACGTGGAAAATTTACGGCCTTCGTAATAACGATAATGTTTCGTGTTACGCTAATGTAATATTGCAATGTGCATTTCATTGCGTGCGTATCAGGCAACAAATACTGAAAAATAAAGCATCGAACGCACTGACTGATGCTATATGCGCGTATGCTGAGCGTAAATATTGCAACGTTCAAGCGGTTAGAAGATCTGTCGGAAAACGCTTCGAAGAACAAACACAACAAGATGCTTCGGAATTTTTTATATCTCTAATGTCGATGTATTCCGAAATCAATGATGTATTGGAATTCGAATTGAAGCACGTAACATGTTGCTCGAATGCTAAATGTAATTACACGGTAACTACGCTGGAAAAGAGTTGTTTGCTAATATTACCTATACAGTCAACATTAAAAAGGAAAAAAGGTGTCACGTTACAAACTTTGATTGATTTGGAATTTTCGAAATGGGAAACGATAAACGGCAATTGTAACGAATGTATGGGTACCGTTCTGAAAAAGAAAACCGTAATCGAATCGACTTTATCCGTCTTAGTAATACAGCTCAATTTATACACTTTAGTGAACGGTGTTTCTAAAAAAGTTATTAACAATCGTATCAACGCCGTACCGACTAAACTAATATCGCGATTAATAAAAAAAAGTACAAGGTAATAAGCGCTATATTTCACGAAGGCGAAGAAATGAATCGTGGTCACTACATGTGTATGTTGAGAATAGACAAAAAATCGGAATGGTACTGCTCTAATGACATGAAAGTTGTTAAAAACAAATGGCCCAAAGGAGCACAAGGGGCGTACATATTGTTCTTGGAGCAGATTAAGTAAGCTTAAAAATAACTAACAATTAATGACACTTTCTTAGAATGTAACGGATTTCTTTTACAGCACGTTTACATGAACCTTAATAAACTATTGAAATTGATCATTTTAGTCATTTAATGTTATTTTTCAAATTCGGAACATTATAACAAGTAATCGCCTGTTCTGGCAGTGTACAAAGGCTGCCGTAAGCGCCAAAATAAAATATCGGTTGCTCTGGTGCTGTATTAAGGCTGCCGTAAGCGCCGCATTAAAATATTGAATGCAATAAAGTTCTAGCTTGTTTCAGACCTCCAATTAAAAATATTATTTTTGGATCTATTACGTGTCCAAACAAAAATGCGATAGCTGCAATAACGCTGAAATCGGGCTTGTCCTAGGCATCCAATTAGAAAAATTTGATGTAGAATTCTATACCTTAACTACTCGTTTGAGGTGATTCGTGATGCTTGCATTACTATTATAGAAGGCTACCCCAAGCGCCGTACATATATGTACTTTAAAAAGTAGGTGATATCCCATAAAAATTCATAAATGAAAAGATCAAGCCATGTTCAAAAAGAGACCCTCAAAAATTTAATGAATATCTAAATTTAACAATATATTACCATGAAAAGTAACTGATATATTATTCAAAGTGCCAGTTCAAAATAAACATCTAATAATATATTATCATAAAAAGTAACTGATATTATTCAAGGTACCAGTTCAAAGTGAACATAGAGTGTATATTATGTAAATTTAATAATATATTACCATAAGATGTAACTGATTGTATATTATTCAAGATGCAAGTTTAAAATGAACATACATTTATAGAGTGTATATAAGTAAAAATGATTAAAACTTGAATCGAGAAAGTAAAGACCTGTTATTCTTAGTGCACAAAATATAAAAATCATTTATTTAAGTTTGATTAGAAAATTTATACCAGCCTAGACAATGAAAAATATAATTGCTTGTAATTCCAGAGTATCAATTTGTTGATGATTCGGAAAAAGAACATCTAAACAATTTTCAAAATTTTTATCAAATTCTATTCAATTTTTATGCAATTATTTATTCTATCCATCGAAAGTTTTTTGAGAGCAGGCCGCCATGTTCTTTTTCCGAGTCATCAACAAATTGATACTCTGGAATTACAAGCAATTATATTTTTCATTGTCTAGGCTGGTATAAATTTTCTAATCAAACTTAAATAAATGATTTTTATATTTTGTGCACTAAGAATAACAGGTCTTTACTTTCTCGATTCAAGTTTTAATCATTTTTACTTATATACACTCTATAAATGTATGTTCATTTTAAACTTGCATCTTGAATAATATACAATCAGTTACATCTTATGGTAATATATTATTAAATTTACATAATATACACTCTATGTTCACTTTGAACTGGTACCTTGAATAATATCAGTTACTTTTTATGATAATATATTATTAGATGTTTATTTTGAACTGGCACTTTGAATAATATATCAGTTACTTTTCATGGTAATATATTGTTAAATTTAGATATTCATTAAATTTTTGAGGGTCTCTTTTTGAACATGGCTTGATCTTTTCATTTATGAATTTTTATGGGATATCACCTACTTTTTAAAGTACATATATGTACGGCGCTTGGGGTAGCCTTCTATAATAGTAATGCAAGCATCACGAATCACCTCAAACGAGTAGTTAAGGTATAGAATTCTACATCAAATTTTTCTAATTGGATGCCTAGGACAAGCCCGATTTCAGCGTTATTGCAGCTATCGCATTTTTGTTTGGACACGTAATAGATCCAAAAATAATATTTTTAATTGGAGGTCTGAAACAAGCTAGAACTTTATTGCATTCAATATTTTAATGCGGCGCTTACGGCAGCCTTAATACAGCACCAGAGCAACCGATATTTTATTTTGGCGCTTACGGCAGCCTTTGTACACTGCCAGAACAGGCGATTACTTGTTATAATGTTCCGAATTTGAAAAATAACATTAAATGACTAAAATGATCAATTTCAATAGTTTATTAAGGTTCATGTAAACGTGCTGTAAAAGAAATCCGTTACATTCTAAGAAAGTGTCATTAATTGTTAGTTATTTTTAAACTTACTTAATCTGCTCCAAGAACAATATGTACGCCCCTTGTGCTCCTTTGGGCCATTTGTTTTTAACAACTTTCATGTCATTAGAGCAGTACCATTCCGATTTTTTGTCTATTCTCAACATACACATGTAGTGACCACGATTCATTTCTTCGCCTTCGTGAAATATAGCGCTTATTACCTTGTACTTTTTTTTATTAATCGCGATATTAGTTTAGTCGGTACGGCGTTGATACGATTGTTAATAACTTTTTTAGAAACACCGTTCACTAAAGTGTATAAATTGAGCTGTATTACTAAGACGGATAAAGTCGATTCGATTACGGTTTTCTTTTTCAGAACGGTACCCATACATTCGTTACAATTGCCGTTTATCGTTTCCCATTTCGAAAATTCCAAATCAATCAAAGTTTGTAACGTGACACCTTTTTTCCTTTTTAATGTTGACTGTATAGGTAATATTAGCAAACAACTCTTTTCCAGCGTAGTTACCGTGTAATTACATTTAGCATTCGAGCAACATGTTACGTGCTTCAATTCGAATTCCAATACATCATTGATTTCGGAATACATCGACATTAGAGATATAAAAAATTCCGAAGCATCTTGTTGTGTTTGTTCTTCGAAGCGTTTTCCGACAGATCTTCTAACCGCTTGAACGTTGCAATATTTACGCTCAGCATACGCGCATATAGCATCAGTCAGTGCGTTCGATGCTTTATTTTTCAGTATTTGTTGCCTGATACGCACGCAATAAAATGCACATTGCAATATTACATTAGCGTAACACGAAACATTATCGTTATTACGAAGGCCGTAAATTTTCCACGTAACTACACTTTCTGGTTCCTCACAACCATAATTCTGTACATCATCAATAATATTAGGTATGGCCCATCGACGATCGTGAACTTTTACAGTCTTTTTCTCGGACGAATTAATTTGTGGTAGCTGAGATTTGAACAAAGATCTCAGTCGATTATATTCTGCAATGGCTCCCGAGTGTGCTTTAACCGATGCCGGATTGAAGTTTATCAAATGTAGGCCTTCCAATGTACTCACTCGTGACAAACCTACATAGGCTTGGCCATTGCTGAATACAGTGGTTCCCAGATCCATCATTGCATTCTTACACGTAATTCCTTGACTCTTGTGTATAGTTATTCCGTAACTGAGGGACAATGGAAATTGTTTCCGATGTACTACTATTTTGTGAAATACCTCGAATTTAATATCTACTTTTGTTATTATGAATTCTTTGTTATTCGAAGTAGCTACTTTGATAGAATCAATACAATTTCCGTCAGCAGCGCGATTAACTGCAACTACATTGCCTATCGTTCCATTGGACAAGTCCCAGAGTTACGTCAATGTTTCGTCGAATCATCACTTTAGCGCCAATTTTAATCGCTATAACTCTTTCAATACCAGCTGTTTCCGAAACTTTGTCATCTTTGTCTTCCAGGGTTTTTTGCACTTTTTTTTTCATTGCTGGACCGCAGTCGACATCATCTTCCGCTATCAATAGAATTTCATCGCCGTCGACTCTATCGAGCATTGCCGTGTTTAAAACCTTACACAAATAACACGTGGGCAATAAACATATTGTATCAATCGGTAATTGATTCATATAAATGCAAAGTTCATTCAATCTTTCGTCGCAATTACTTTCTTTGAAATTGATTTTCCTTGACTGAAGAACATTAATGTCAAAATTTGTTATCAAACCTATTCGTATTCTAGAAAGTATATCGCGATATGTGTTGTCGGATCTTTGTCGCATATTGATCAAGAGTTCGTCGTAATCAAACAATCTCCACAAATCAGATCCGCCCATGGTACCTAAATACTTTTGAACCTCTGATTGAGACATTTTAACGAACGGAGATTGTCCTTTTACAGGGGAAAGCTGCAATAAATCTCCAAACAAAAGAATGTATTTTCTGCCAAAGAAACCATCATCCGTATCTATCGTATCAAAGATTTCACATAATCGTAGATTGATAAACATAAGTGTTACATTCGAAATCATGGATACTTCATCGATTATAAATAGTTCGACATTCTTCAATTTGTCTCTCAAAGTTTTTAGGACCATGTCTGACAATTGCACGTACTTTGGCGTAGATTCATGAGTGACGGGCAACTGAAACATTCTATGAATTGTCAAGCCATCGGTATTGAATGCTGCGATACCCGTGGGAGCAGATATCGCAGTCGCTTTTTTCAAATTTATTCTGATCCAATGTTTGATCGTTTCAATAAGAAAACTTTTCCCTGTACCACCCTCGCCACTTACGTACAATCGCAGAATCTGATTTTTATTTTGTAAAACTTGACATACCTTGTCGAAGACTCTTTTCTGATCTTCGTTCAATCGCGACATCATTTGCGGTAAATTAATCGGCACGTCAATCTTGCCAAAATCTTACAAATCTTTCATCGCGCCGTCAGCTTCTATCGGATGACAATCCAATTCATCGTCATCGAATTTGTCTCCGTCTGCCGTTTTCAGATCATTTTCGCGCTTCTCCATTAATTCAGCAATGTTTTCAAAAGCTTTTTGTATTTCTTCGAGCCTTTCATGATATTTCATTGCCTTCGTTAAAGCAGACTCTGAATTCTTAAAGGCATCCGTGTAAGTCTCCCATGTACCTTTGAGTTCACTCAAATCTCTCCATGGTTTGAACAGAAGAAGTAGCGAGTAAAAGTACTTTTCAGGTTCAGTTTTTACATTAAATCGATAATGGTTAATTAAATAACACTTTTTTCGTTTCTTTACAAATAAACCCGATACCAGTTCGTAATATTCGATTTCCTCACTTTTTGGCATCCGTTTCGTAATTTCCCAGAATCTGGCAAAATCATACAAATTTAATGATTCTAATTCCTTAGTCTGTTTGGATAGTAGTCATCGATGAGCGACGGACAATAGATATTCGTAGAATTTTCATCGAGAGCTTCAATTTCATTGAACGTTTTAACTTTTCTGTTTCTCACCTCATTGACGTCGATCCATTTGACAATGGTATCACGTACCGTACCGTACAAGGGATTCCCTAATAGTGTATCCGCAGCTTCTAAAGCACCGCATTCTCTGTTATTCAAAGAACGCATCGCAAAATTCCACAATTTCGATGCCAAGGGCTTATTGGAATCTATCATTGCAAAGTCTATGTTGCATTTTTCCGACTTTGTCGTATATTTTGTTAAATATGAGTTTAAAAACTCTGACTTTTCTCCAATAAATTGTATGTCCATATTTCCCTCCCAAGCCAATTTGATAGCCGGATTATAATCATTGATAAACCTTTCCGACTTCTTGCGAGGAAGATCGTACAATCTGCTCTTACTGCGTAAATTTTTTCTACCCACTATCGAAGTGACGACATCTCTTAAAATGAAATTTTTAGTAACTGGCCGAGGAAAATCGAACCGACACTTTTTGTAAATATTTGTTTTGGTTTTTTTTGTACGCATGCAATACGAGTTATGTTTATGATTCTGATCACTTATAACCGTTTCGTACAATGTTGGCGAAACGTTTTCATCTGGAATTGCACACGTAACGTATTTTTGAATGAACGTAGCTACTTCTTCATCTGGCGATTTTCCCAGCACAGGAGCATCTTTTATCCAAATCATGCAATGCATGTGCTGGATACCTCTAGTTTGATATTCTAGTCGCCAGAAGTAGTGAATAACCTCTCCTATTGGGTTATCGGTCGAACATATAAAATCAATCATGGCTTTGAATTTTATGCACATGAATCTAGACGTGCTTACAGGATCATATGCGATTAGTTCACTGATGCACAACTTTTTTTTATCGGGATTCATGTCTCGTAAATATTCACCCAAATCGGACCATTTCCATTCACTAGGACTCAAAGTCAAAAACCACGTCGCCGGGCCGTAATGCAGAGTCATGCATTTTACATTATTGGACGGTTGTCGCCAAAACTGATCCGTATTTCTTAATTTTGTGAAAATACTCGTTAAATTCGATTCCAATTGTTCGTCTTTCAATTGCTTCAAATATCTACCAGCAGTGTATCTCTTTCGTGGGTTAGCAACCATCATCGTATAATAGATACCGTTTTTCAATTGTCGGTAGTTAGCATCGTTGAGAAGGAAGAACAGATACTGCAGATTCAATCTGAATCTACTGTGTTTCGACATCAATCGCGTTCTGATGAATAAATAATCCGGCAATGCAACATTTCTATCTTCTCGTTGTCCATTGACACCTTCGGGATATAAATCGGGAAAACACATGACGTCCAAATATTTATAACGATTATCCACTGGAACATCTTCGATTTTCAACATTTGATAAAGTTTGAATGCAGATTCGTTGTCGATCCTTTTCGCGTGCATTGGATATATTGTATACTGATCATTAATATCCGAATCTTTGGTGATTTGTGTCAAGAAAGCCTTACGTTTCGAAACTGTTTGATTATTATTATCTTTATTGTACTGTACAGTGTCCTCAATCACCTCGTTTATTTCATCGTCGCCATCGTCTTCATCATCGACGATTTGATATTCTGTTTCTTGCAACTTATCATTTAATAAATCATCAGACGACGCTGGAAGGCGAATTTCCGAATAGTGGAGATTATTGTCTTTCAACCATTGTAAAGCCTTATACACTTTATTAATATCCACTAAATTTTCCCAAACAACTTTTGACTTTTTGGGTATACCTCGAACGAGGATGTGCAACTCGTGATTCAAATTTATAGGATCTTCCGGAGAACATACCTTATCTAATGTTTCTTGTAAAGGCAGAGGCAAATGAAATGTTCTACCATGTACTTTGCGGATCATTTTTCTGTACGGCATATGTTTGTTCGAAACAGCGCCCATCATTTGCACTACTTGGAAGCTGCTCATTCTCTTGATTAACATTTTTTCGTAATCATTGAAATCCGACAAAACATCTGGTAATGGTTTTACGGCAAGATTATTCAAAACGCAAGTAGAAGACCACATACCTTTCCGAAATTTCTCCAAACAAAGCTTACAAATAAATCCAGTATTGTTATTGTGTTCTGTTACGTAAGCCATCAGATTTTTCCAAAATGGTCCCTCTACTTGTTTTCTAAGCTTCTTGAGTTCAGAAACGTCACTACTCATACATAATTTTTCGTAAGAGATACAAGGTAAACGTGGCGTATCCAACAATCGCTTTTTCATAACTTTAAACGCTTCGTAATTTTGCGAGAAAATCTTTTCCTCGATCAAACTAACATCAGTTAATTTTTTTTCATAAAATCATATTTTATTTTTTATATCATTGGAAATTTCAAGCAATTGATTTATATTAAGAAATTTTAAAGCTGAAAACAAATGACGAAGCTTTTTATAATCGTCTATCAATTTATAGACATTTCTTCGAATATTCCTCACGAAAGGAAAATGAGGCGATAAAGTGCTTATCGTCGCAACGTATGACTTGCAAAGATTTAAATTTGCATAGCATTCCGCAGGATGTCCTAATCTGCTACTCGTATGTGAAACTGTACAATTTTTGAGCTGCGCCATGAATTTATCATTCATTATATTCTTCAAAGTACTTCTTTCAAACTGTTCTAAAAGTTGTACAAACTTTTCCACGGAAATATCACTTATGCGGCATTTATTCTCATCACAGTGCCATATTTTTAATTTTTTATTATTGTTATCTATTAACGGCAAAACATTGATCACTGCATGAGGAAAGGATTGTGCTGTTATAAGTGGTTGCTCAAACTTATTCTTTTGCTCGTAAGCAGTTTCATAAAAATACGCTTCGGAAGACGAAGTATGTTTGGATGAGCCACAAAGAGCTCTAATTCGATCGCTTTTCGGACATTTCAAAATCTTACACTCATTGAATCGCAATAACGCAGCTTCAGCAACATTTTTCAAATACGAAAACACTTTTCTTGCTGCCCTAACGTACGACTTTTTTGCTATCATGCACCACTTGAATATCTGTTCAGCTTCCAATCGAGCACACGTGGTTGATTTATTAATTTTCTTCGACGTCTGTCGAATATATAACTCTGAGAATTTTGAAAAGTTAAAACACTTTTGCCAAAATCGAACAGTATTGAATTTTTTCTTTAATCTCTTGAACGTCTTCAATCTTTGTACGATGGATTTCTCGCCACGTTTTGCGTTGCACTTTTTGTTATACAATTTTTTTGAGTCGGAATGTTTTTGTCTGAATTTTTGTTGGCGGTCGTTTTCACGGGCAGCATTTTTCAAATAATTTTTTCTTTTAATGTACCGTTTATTTTCTAAATCTTTTTGATATTCATCGATTTGATGCCTTCTTTTACGCAATCCTTCAGAATCTTTGTTGTATGTATCACGCATTCTCTGACGTTTTGTTTCAGGATTTTTTTTGTACAAATCACACATCTTCTGACATTTTGTTTCAGGATTCATAACATATTTTTGTTTGTGAGAAATAGCATCCTTTTCTAATCGTTTCGAACGCTGTTCTTCAGTTTCTTTGCTACGTACAAGTCTTTTTCTCAGTGCATTCGCCTCTCGTTTTTTCAATGTCTCCAAAGGCAATAGTGTTAATGAAGTAGTTGTATTACAGAGGTATGGAAAATGACTTATTGTTTGTCTTGCAAACGTGGCGGCTAAATGAGGTCTTAGCAAAGATCGATCATACGTCACGATGCAAGGATTTATGCCGAACAGAATCGATGTAGCAATCGCAATTGCCATAGGACCACAATTATAACTGTCGCCTTGCAACTAAACTTTAGGAAAAACTATCGAATTGTTTTGAAAATCATAAAAGGGAAATAATCTCTCCACAAAAATTCGAATTTTTTCATTCAAATGTTGTATATTTGCATTACGACTGCCTTCATGAGAATCATATATAATAACAGACTTTGCGTCATAATGGCAAGTAATCCAATGTCCGCCACCGAAATCACTGTGCAATATTTGCAAATGCTTCTTTTTTGAATTATCGAGTGGAACAATCTGATCGGGAAATATTGTCAGCCATACAGGTTGAGGTGCATAATCAGAATTTCTTTCGAGTAGCGCATGGAAACTATCTATTATCGTTTCCGTCAACCATTCTTTGGAAGCCAAAATGTTTCTTTCCGTATTACCGTAATAAAATTTGTGACATTGATCCATTTTCAATTGACGCTTGGAACAGTTTTATTTATAGATATACAGCGCTTAGAGCAACCTTGTAATGCAAGTATCACAAATCAGATTTTTCTAATTAGGCGCCTAGGGCAGCCAGAATTCGGCGCTATAGCAGCCGATATTTTAATTCAGCGCTTATGGCAGCTCTTATACAGCGCCTGAGCTGCTGATTATTCTTTTTTAATCTGTAAAATAAAACAGTTGTATAAGTACGTAATAAACAAACAAATTAATTATTTTAAACTGGCGTTGTAGAAAAATTTATATAAAATTTTCTGCAACGCTAAAATAATCAGTACATGCAATATGTCTCCTAAGAACTTGCTCTGTTATCTATAAATTCTACAAATAGATCCTCTTTATCAACTAATGCCGATAGCAAGAAATCTATGTAAAAATATTAGGGTCAAAAATTTAAAGGTCAATCTAATTTTAATGTTTAAAAAAATGTAGATTTTTAAACATATCTATTCCTCGCAACATTCGATGTAAATTGTTATAAAGAGGTCCACGTTAAATTTTTTAATTGTTTCATTTTTTGATAATATTACGTCAATAGTTTTATGCACAAATTGATGAGGAATCAATGTTTAAAAAAAATATCTAGATGCTCGATGCAAATTCATACTTTTTCTTGAAAACAACTATATGTTTTCTTTACCTCAATTAAGAGATAAATTCATCATAGTTTATGTATATAAAATAGAATGTTTCTTTTTATTTCTTAAAACACATATGGAATTTTATCAAATAGATATTTAATTTAATATGATTAAATCGATTTACTAAGCTGTGTTTGCAATAAATACATATTTTGATGACATCCCGTAATGAAACATTTCGTTGAATCAATGTATATTTTTTCATTTAACTATTTTTTTTCTCAATATACAGTGTGTCCAAAAAATTTTGGCAATCCCTAAATATTTTGAAAAATATGTATTTTTGAGAAAAATGTTTGCAATTTTCAACATGCAGTTGCATACATTTTTTTCAAGACAACTATGCGTTTTCTTTGCATCAAATGATTTGTCTCACTATTCTATACATAATAGTATTAGAGTTATACATAAAAGTATTAGAGTCTCATACATAAAAGTATTAGAGTACAACTACCGAAAACTAAATATTTTACGAAATATTTTACGAGATATTTGCGAGATATTTTACGTCAAAATATATCAAATTAAGATATAAAATAAATCAGAAAAAACCTAGCGAAAAAATGCTTCATTATAATGCTTTTAAAAGCTTTTGACACCAGCTGTTAAATTCTGGAAACAAAAATAAGGTGTTCCATTAAAAAAAATCGACTTAATTTTGATCTGGTTTTTATGACGCAACCCAAAGTCAAATTATGAACATCACTAAATATGTCACTTTACACCCTGCAACTTTGTCTTTTTTTTTGTCTGAAACATTTTTCTCAAAAATACGTATTTTTTAAAATATTTAGGGGTTGCCAAACTTTTAGGACACACTGTATACATGACCTACACGCACTGATTATTATTTGGATTATTATATAAATTATTTGGATATGATGTAGAAAAAATAATCGAAAGTGATTACCTGATTGGATTAGCCAGAAATGATCTTAAAAAAAAACATATACGCAGAGAAAAAACTGTGCCACACACTGTTTATAGTAATTTTCTGCAACATTTTAATAGATCAATAATTTTAAATTCTTTTGCATCACATTATTAAAATTAAACAAACATTCCTACATTTAATTCTTGCTATTTTTCAATGAACCAAGTTATTCACAAAGATGCTTGTATTATCTTGCATATATACATAATAATGATTTAATAGCATTTGTGCACTAATTACTTATTTTTATTTAATTATATTTATATTTATATTTATATTTATATTTATATTTTATTCTTATTTATATTTATTCTTTCTATTCAAATAAGTTTGATATAAAAAAATTGCACATACATGTGTCGAATAACATCTTATTCCTAAAATACATATGGAATTTTACCAATTAGATATTTAACTTAATATGATCGAATGTGTTCACTAGGTTGTTTGCAATAAATACATATTTCAGTGGCATCCCCTAATAAAACATTTCGTTAGATCAATATATTGTACATTTTTTTATTCAACTACTTTTTTTTCTCAACATATACATACATGAATCATACGCACTGATAATTTATTTACAATTCTTTGAATATGGTAGTTGAGCCATAGACATATTTTGTTTCTTCTAATATAGGGGAAAGGGGGGTAAGATGACGAAGTGGGTAAGATGACGAATTGCTAATTACCCTAAGTTAATGATAGATAACGATCTGGTGCCCAACTCATTAGAGGCTTTTAATAGTAATAAATAATTTACTACAGTGTAACTTTAATCTGTCAACGGTAGCAAATAATATAATAAGAAATGTGTTTTGAATACCCTCGTATGTAATTTTATAATGATCTTGTATAAGCAATCAAATAATTATAGTAAATATTTTTATTTTCTCTGTACAACTACTGCATAGTACAGCTAAAAATGCAAATAATAACGTATCATTATTCTCCCTTTCTCTTATATTAAATTTTTATGAAATAGATAAATAAATGTAATGACATTGGGATAAGATGACGAATGTCATCATATTATCATAAATAATATTTTTATGTGTCCCAATAGTAATAATAATTATTTGTTTTGTACTTCACTTTACTTTAGATTATAAAATATTTCTATTTTTATTCTAATCTAATATTTTATGTTCTTTAAATTATATATCAGTATTGGGTATCATAAATAACTTTTTTTCTTTATAAATAATAAGTGTACATGTATGTATATTATGTTTTTCAGATATTATAATCATTTTTATTCATGAAATATTTATTTTTAAATTTCGTCATTTTACCCACTATCGAAGTCATCTTACCCACATAGGGGGGCAAAATGACGAAATTGACACGTCCTCAAAAAATTTAAATTTAATAAAAATCTGATATATTTATAAAATTTTCAATTTTTGCAAATGATAAGCAAGACTTCAGCTTATCCAAAAAAAATAAATCACTATTTTGCCATCATTATACAACTCAGGAAAAATTGACAAACCTTAAGGTCGTCATCTTACCCCCCTTTCCCGTACTTGTATATGCAACATCGCCGGTTAGATATTTAGTAACAAGAAAAGTAATCGAATATGGAAATCGTGAAATTCATACAAATAATTGAATTGCTGAGTAATCCGCATACTGCGATAGAAATAAACACAATTTCAAAAACCGATAGCGTTAATTTTCTTGATTTGAAGAGTACTATAATGAAATTATTTAATTACTTTTCATTCAAGTTGATATAAAAAAATTGCATATACATATGTCTAATAACATATCTTCCCAGATAGCAAAATGCTAGCAGTATGCCAGCAAACTCAACCATGACTTTGCAGCAGATTCCGATCCGCTGCGTCCCCATTAAGCTCAGTTTCTGACAACACATTTTGCCGATGTAATATAGCAGTGAAAATGCAGCAAAAATCAAGCATTATTTATTATTTTATTATAACAGCAAATACGTAGCAAATATCGAGCAAAATTTACCATGATGAACATTGATGGCAAAAGTGCAGCAGAAATCGAGCATGATGTGCTGTCACGGCATAACAGTAGAAACAAGGCAAAAATACAGCACGATCTGACATATCAGGTACTGATGGCAAAAACGCAGCAGAAATCGAGCATGGCCTGTCGTCACATCGTAACAGTGAAAACACGGCAAATTCAAAGCAAATTGTCTAGTGAGCACAATAATATTTTAATAGATGTAATAAAATTGAATATTATAAGTATTGCATAAGAACCGAAGAATTCCCCTTATAATTTATTACAATAATTATACACGATAAAATAATTGCATTTATAAATATAATACATATTATATTCAGAATTGCACAAATAATTAACGTAATTAAATAATAATAAAATAATTACATTTAAATTAATAAAACTATTATCTATAAATATTTATATAAAATATTTATATAAAAATTCCTATTTATCAAAAGGTTAAATGAGATTGTGTAGTCGACCAAACTAGCCAGAATTATAATTTATTCAATACGACGTTTCGACCATATGGTTGTGGTCCTTATCAAGTATACACTGAAATAGATATATAAATTACAAAAAATTATTATTTACATCTAATTTTCGGTTTAGACCGTAATTTGCACAATTAATTTAGTTTAAACGTGAGATGTTTTAATATACATACAAATTAGCCGACGTAATGATAATCAGAGTATCGGCATAGATAGTGATCATGTGCAAAGCACAAGGCACATTAACAAACTTTATTTTAAATTCGATTTTTGAGAACAATGAGTCCGTGTGGGACCTCGTCAAAGACTGAACACGATCATAAGTAAAACGGAATTACATGACCTTTATTATTTTGTCATAAATGTTGTCTAAATTTTCTGTGTCTCTTTGTAAGTTGATTAGGTTATCAAATCTCTTTATGAAAAACATCTCAGCAATTTCTCTTTTACGAACATACTTTTCGCTGTGTAGGATGTTCGGTTTTATCCAATCAAAATCATGACCAGATTCTAATCTATGCTTGCTAATTACTGAATGATTAGTTTCATGTAATTTAATGTTGTTACAGTGTTCTTTTACTCGCGTACGTAAATGTCTTTTTGTTTGTCCGATATATGCTAAATTACAGTCTTTACAATTTAATTTGTATACAACACCTGTTTTATCATTATCGTGTAAGCGGTCTTTACCACGTGTAATTAAATTATTTTGTTTTTTAATTATCTTATACACGACCTTAAAGCCTCTATTACGCAGGAGACGGTATAAATCTTGACTAACATTTTCAACATATGGTATTGTGATAAACGGAGTCACGTCAGAACGAGTAAGATTCACATCAGTTGTAACATTATGGTCACGATTATTTAAAATGTTGAGTCTTTTTTTAATGTGTTTATATATAAGATGTTCCGGAAAACCGTTCTTAATTAACGTGTCAAAAACTAGCTTTATGTTGTCTTGTTTAAAGCAGTCATTAGATAATAAGATCGCGTGGTCAACTAAATTGTAAATAGTATTAATTTTGTACTTTTGTGGGTGGTTCGAGTGATAATTTATATACCTCCCTGACCATGTAGGTTTCCGGAACCAATTAGTGATAAGTCTATTATCGGACCGAATAATTTTTACATTCAAAAAGTTAATGGATGAGTCATTTTCAGTCTCATAAGTGAATCTTAAGCGTTCGTGATAATTGTTGAACTTTGTCAAGATCTCGTTGATTTTTGCGCGTGGTATTATTGCGAAAACGTCATCGACAAATCTATAATAAGTAGGAACGGTAAAACCTAATGAGCTTAGACATTGCATCTCCATATCTTCCATTACCATATCTGCTAAGATAGGTGAAAGTGGAGAGCCCATGGGGGTGCCGAAGATCTGCTCATAAAAACGCCCGTTAAATGCAAAACAAGTTGAATCCAAGATCAATTCCGTTGCAAATAAAAATTGAGAAAGGTTGAATTTAGTGTTCTTGGCAATATCTTCCCAGCGTTTCCGTATAGCATTTACTACCAAATCTTTGGGGACGTTAGTGAATAATGAATCCACATCCAGCGACACCATGATGTTGTCCTTGTCAATATCAGTGTTCTTGATAATTTCGACAAAGGACCAACCATCTTTGACATATGAATTTGGTTTTCTTATCGATTTATATAGGATATCGTGGATGTAGCTCGAGATATTGTATACCGGGCTTCCCAAAGCAGATACTATGATTCTCAACGGGAAACCATCTTTATGAATCTTCGGCAGCCCGTAGCATCGCGGCAAATTTCCGTTTGTGCAATTTAAGTTTTTATATGTCAACTCACCGATCAAACCGCTCCTACGCCAAGACTTGACTAACTCATTGATTTTGTTAGTTAATCTTTTCAAGGGATCCTTTTTTAATTCCCTGTAAGTGGTTGTGTCACTCAGCAGCAATTCCATCTTGTCGAAATAATCACTCCTGTCCATGGCGACAGTGATCTGACCTTTGTCAGCTCTCGTGACCATGATGTCTTTATTTTCGCGTAAATATCTCTTGGAGACCGCGTAGGACTGCAAGATGCATCTATCTGAATAATTAGTGCGTTTATTGTTGTCAAGAAATCTCTGAAGGATGTTAGAGATGGAAATTCTAGTTGTTTCAATCGTATCTGTTGGCAAAATATTACTGTGCACTTCAAAATTCTTGACTACGTCCAAAACAAGATTGTTACGATCGTTTTTTTGTTTCTGTTCAATGGGTAACGCAAAATTGTCACCCAAGCTTAACACATCAGAAACAGTGTCCGGTATGTCCTTGCTGCTGATGTTCACGAACCACTTAGATTTGTCAATTTTTGAAAATGGATGCTCGTTGTATTTTTGTTCCAAGTTGTTAAATTTTTTAATTGAATTATTTTTCCTATTGTAATTGAATGATGTCAATCTATGTTTATTTAATTCGAAAAAAGTAGTCAATATGTCATGTGGTAGGCATTCAAAAAGTCGTTTTTCAATATTTTTAATTTTGTCATGTAAATAATTTAAATGGATGTTAACATCATTCGTGAACATCAGCAGCAAGGACATACCGGACACTGTTTCTGATGTGTTAAGCTAGGGTGACAATTTTGCGTTACCCATTGAACAGAAACAAAAAAACGATCGTAACAATCTTGTTTTGGACGTTGTCAAGAATTTTGAAGTGCACAGTAATATTTTGCCAACAGATACGATTGAAACAACTAGAATTTCCATCTCTAACATCCTTCAGAGATTTCTTGACAACAATAAACGCACTAATTATTCAGATAGATGCATCTTGCAGTCCTACGCGGTCTCCAAGAGATATTTACGCGAAAATAAAGACATCATGGTCACGAGAGCTGACAAAGGTCAGATCACTGTCGCCATGGACAGGAGTGATTATTTCGACAAGATGGAATTGCTGCTGAGTGACACAACCACTTACGGGGAATTAAAAAAGGATCCCTTGAAAAGATTAACTAACAAAATCAATGAGTTAGTCAAGTCTTGGCGTAGGAGCGGTTTGATCGGTGAGTTGACATATAAAAACTTAAATTGCACAAACGGAAATTTGCCGCGATGCTACGGGCTGCCGAAGATTCATAAAGATGGTTTCCCGTTGAGAATCATAGTATCTGCTTTGGGAAGCCCGGTATACAATATCTCGAGCTACATCCACGATATCCTATATAAATCGATAAGAAAACCAAATTCATATGTCAAAGATGGTTGGTCCTTTGTCGAAATTATCAAGAACACTGATATTGACAAGGACAACATCATGGTGTCGCTGGATGTGGCTTCATTATTCACTAACGTCCCCAAAGATTTGGTAGTAAATGCTATACGGAAACGCTGGGAAGATATTGCCAAGAACACTAAATTCAACCTTTCTCAATTTTTATTTGCAACGGAATTGATCTTGGATTCAACTTGTTTTGCATTTAACGGGCGTTTTTATGAGCAGATCTTCGGCACCCCCATGGGCTCTCCACTTTCACCTATCTTAGCAGATATGGTAATGGAAGATATGGAGATGCAATGTCTAAGCTCATTAGGTTTTACCGTTCCTACTTATTATAGATTTGTCGATGACGTTTTCGCAATAATACCACGCGCAAAAATCAACGAGATCTTGACAAAGTTCAACAATTATCACGAACGCTTAAGATTCACTTATGAGACTGAAAATGACTCATCCATTAACTTTTTGAATGTAAAAATTATTCGGTCCGATAATAGACTTATCACTAATTGGTTCCGGAAACCTACATGGTCAGGGAGGTATATAAATTATCACTCGAACCACTCACAAAAGTACAAAATTAATACTATTTACAATTTAGTTGACCACGCGATCTTATTATCTAATGACTGCTTTAAACAAGACAACATAAAGCTAGTTTTTGACACGTTAATTAAGAACGGTTTTCCGGAACATCTTATATATAAACACATTAAAAAAAGACTCAACATTTTAAATAATCGTGACCATAATGTTACAACTGATGTGAATCTTACTCGTTCTGACGTGACTCCGTTTATCACAATACCATATGTTGAAAATGTTAGTCAAGATTTATACCGTCTCCTGCATAATAGAGGCTTTAAGGTCGTGTATAAGATAATTAAAAAACAAAATAATTTAATTACACGTGGTAAAGACCGCTTACACGATAATGATAAAACAGGCGTTGTATACAAATTAAATTGTAAAGACTGTAATTTAGCATATATCGGACAAACAAAAAGACATTTACGTACGCGAGTAAAAGAACACTGTAACAACATTAAATTACATGAAACTAATCATTCAGTAATTAGCAAGCATAGATTAGAATCTGGTCATGATTTTGATTGGATAAAACTGATCATCCTACACAGCGAAAAGTATGTTCGTAAAAGAGAAATTGCTGAGATGTTTTTCATAAAGAGATTTGATAACCTAATCAACTTACAAAGAGACACAGAAAATTTAAACAACATTTATGACAAAATAATAAAGGTCATGTAATTCCGTTTTACTTATGATCGTGTTCAGTCTTTGACGAGGTCCCACACGGACTCATTGTTCTCAAAAATCGAATTTAAAATAAAGTTTGTTAATGTGCCTTGTGCTTTGCACAAGATCACTATCTATGCCGATACTCTGATTATCATTACGTCGGCTAATTTGTATGTATATTAAAACATCTCACGTTTAAACTAAATTAATTGTGCATATTACGGTCTAAACCGAAAATTAGATGTAAATAATAATTTTTTGTAATTTATATATCTATTTCAGTGTATACTTGATAAGGACCACAACCATATGGTCGAAACGTCGTATTGAATAAATTATAATTCTGGCTAGTTTGGTCGATTACACAATCTCATTTAACCTTTTGAAAAATTCGACTAGCGATATTAAGCTATCTACAAATTTCTAAACCCGCTCCTGGACCTAATTATGGAGCAAATTCGCACTGATGACTTTTTTCAACACATCTCTCAACGGTTTGACAATAACTGCACAACACTGTTGAAAACATGGACAAATTGTAAAAAGAAGATCTGCACCGCGAAACAACAACTGATCTTTCTGATTCGGTGCAGAAGACACGATTTAATTCCTACGCACATTAAAAAATTGAAAATTAGTATTGCGTTCCACAGCAAAAGCACCAAACGCAAGTTTAACCTTTTTATAAAAACAAATCAACACATGTTGTTAAATTTCGAGATTGAAGATCTTAACATCCATTTAAATTATTTACATGACAAAATTAAAAACATTGAAAAACGACTTTTTGAATGCCTACCACATGACATATTGACTACTTTTTTCGAATTAAATAAACATAGATTGACATCATTCAATTACAATAGGAAAAATAATTCAATTAAAAAATTTAACAACTTGGAACAAAAATACAACGAGCATCCATTTTCAAAAATTGACAAATCTAAGTGGTTCGTGAACATCAGCAGCAAGGACATACCGGACACTGTTTCTGATGTGTTAAGCTTGGGTGACAATTTTGCGTTACCCATTGAACAGAAACAAAAAAACGATCGTAACAATCTTGTTTTGGACGTTGTCAAGAATTTTGAAGTGCACAGTAATATTTTGCCAACAGATACGATTGAAACAACTAGAATTTCCATCTCTAACATCCTTCAGAGATTTCTTGACAACAATAAACGCACTAATTATTCAGATAGATGCATCTTGCAGTCCTACGCGGTCTCCAAGAGATATTTACGCGAAAATAAAGACATCATGGTCACGAGAGCTGACAAAGGTCAGATCACTGTCGCCATGGACAGGAGTGATTATTTCGACAAGATGGAATTGCTGCTGAGTGACACAACCACTTACAGGGAATTAAAAAAGGATCCCTTGAAAAGATTAACTAACAAAATCAATGAGTTAGTCAAGTCTTGGCGTAGGAGCGGTTTGATCGGTGAGTTGACATATAAAAACTTAAATTGCACAAACGGAAATTTGCCGCGATGCTACGGGCTGCCGAAGATTCATAAAGATGGTTTCCCGTTGAGAATCATAGTATCTGCTTTGGGAAGCCCGGTATACAATATCTCGAGCTACATCCACGATATCCTATATAAATCGATAAGAAAACCAAATTCATATGTCAAAGATGGTTGGTCCTTTGTCGAAATTATCAAGAACACTGATATTGACAAGGACAACATCATGGTGTCGCTGGATGTGGCTTCATTATTCACTAACGTCCCCAAAGATTTGGTAGTAAATGCTATACGGAAACGCTGGGAAGATATTGCCAAGAACACTAAATTCAACCTTTCTCAATTTTTATTTGCAACGGAATTGATCTTGGATTCAACTTGTTTTGCATTTAACGGGCGTTTTTATGAGCAGATCTTCGGCACCCCCATGGGCTCTCCAATTTCACCTATTTTAGCAGATATGGTAATAGAAGATATGGAGATGCAATGTCTAAGCTCATTAGGTTTTACCGTTCCTACTTATTATAGATTTGTCGATGACGTTTTCGCAATAATACCACGCGCAAAAATCAACGAGATCTTGACAAAGTTCAACAATTATCACGAACGCTTAAGATTCACTTATGAGACTGAAAATGACTCATCCATTAACTTTTTGAATGTAAAAATTATTCGGTCCGATAGACTTATCACTAATTGGTTCCGGAAACCTACATGGTCAGGGAGGTATATAAATTATCACTCGAACAACCCACAAAAGTACAAAATTAATACTATTTACAATTTAGTTGACCACGCGATCTTATTATCTAATGACTGCTTTAAACAAGACAACATAAAGCTAGTTTTTGACACGTTAATTAAGAACGGTTTTCCGGAACATCTTATATATAAACACATTAAAAAAAGACTCAACATTTTAAATAATCGTGACCATAATATTACAACTGATGTGAATCTTACTCGTTCTGACGTGACTCCGTTTATCACAATACCATATGTTGAAAATGTTAGTCAAGATTTATACCGTCTCCTGCGTAATAGAGGCTTTAAGGTCGTGTATAAGATAATTAAAAAACAAAATAATTTAATTACACGTGGTAAAGACCGCTTACACGATAATGATAAAACAGGCGTTGTATACAAATTAAATTGTAAAGACTGTAATTTAGCATATATCGGACAAACAAAAAGACATTTACGTACGCGAGTAAAAGAACACTGTAACAACATTAAATTACATGAAACTAATCATTCAGTAATTAGCAAGCATAGATTAGAATCTGGTCATGATTTTGATTGGATAAAACCGAACATCCTATACAGCGAAAAGTATGTTCGTAAAAGAGAAATTGCTGAGATGTTTTTCATAAAGAGATTTGATAACCTAATCAACTTACAAAGAGACACAGAAAATTTAAACAACATTTATGACAAAATAATAAAGGTCATGTAATTCCGTTTTACTTATGATCGTGTTCAGTCTTTGACGAGGTCCCACACGGACTCATTGTTCTCAAAAATCGAATTTAAAATAAAGTTTGTTAATGTGCCTTGTGCTTTGCACAAGATCACTATCTATGCCGATACTCTGATTATCATTACGTCGGCTAATTTGTGTGTATATTAAAACATCTCACGTTTAAACTAAATTAATTGTGCATATTACGGTCTAAACCGAAAATTAGATGTAAATAATAATTTTTTGTAATTTATATATCTACTTCAGTGTATACTTGATAAGGACCACAACCATATGGTCGAAACGTCGTATTGAATAAATTATAATTCTGGCTAGTTTGGTCGACTACACAATCTCATTTAACCTTTTGAAAAATTCGACTAGCGATATTAAGCTATCTACAAATTCCTATTTATATTAATCTTATTTTTTGCATCAAATAGGCAGTAAATATATTCTAAATTCCCTGTTGAAATGTCATCAGAAATTATTTAAGCTAATGAAAAGATCTTACACTTTTACTTTTAATCTTATAGTAACCACGCTCCACATGTTTTATATCTTACTCGTGGCAGAAACTTGAATACGAAAAAAATCGTGTAACAATACGCCGCTCAGCAATAAAAGGAAAAACTATTTCTCAATATTATTAAACCATGCTGTGTTGCTGCTGCATTTTTGCTATTATTATGTGAGACGATAGCGCGTGCTCGATTGGCTCTTTTTGCCACGTTTCTGCTCTCACACTGTATTTTCAGATGAGCCTGCTTTCTAACTATGTTCTTTCATCATGAAATAACATCATGTTATGCTTAATAGTTGTTTATTTTCTGTAAACATATTGTGCCAACACGCAATCCTCAAGTTGTGCGGCTTTTATGCTAAGAGCTCCTGTTTACTTTTTACAGTATTTTTTATAACATTATGCAAATATATAACATATGCAAAAATTGCTTATTTTCTGCTGCACTTCTGCCGATATTAATTGAGACTTATTTAATAAGCATCACATTATTGAAACCTAACAGACATTCCATACCTCCTACATTTAATTTTTGCTATCTTTTGATAAATCAAATTATTCGTAAGATTGCTTGTATTATCTTGCATATACTTATAAGTAATAATGATTTAACAGCACATATGCACTAATTATCTGAACGAAATTAAAATTTTTACAAAAACAGGGTGTATATTTTGAGGAGTGATATCATTAAATCATTTAACAATTATTTGGATATGATAAAACTATAGAAAGTAATTACCTGATTAGAGTAGCCAGAAATGCTTTCCAAACCAAAAAACATATATATGCAGAGAAAAAGCCTCTCTGCGTATAGCCACCGTCTATGACACTTTATACAAGTAATTTCCTGCAACATTTTAATATAAATCAATAACTTTGATTATTTTTAGCATCACATTATTAAAACCAAACAGACATTCCATACATCCTACATTTAATTTTTGCTATTTTTTAATAAACCAAGTTATTCATAAGGTTGCTTGTATTATCTTACATATACTTATAAGTAATAATGATTTAACAGCTTATATGCACTAATTATCTGAACGAAATTAAAATTTTTACAAAAACAGTGTGTATATTAATTTTAAAAAATTATAAAATTGTACGAAATAGAGTTGTCTAATTTCCTACAAAAGTAATACTGTAAAATAGTTGTATAATTTTCTACAAAAATCATAATACGTATCCAATTTTCCAATTGTAAACGTACACTGAGAAAAAAAGTTGTTGATTCAATAATATATTAGTGTTATTGAAAAATATTTCATTACTTCAAACCACAATATTCAATATCTACATGTTTGTTTCAGACAACATAAAAATATCGAAAATATTGTTTAACCCAATGATATATTTTGTTTCTTCAAATATGCAATTTCGTCGATTAGATATTTAATAGCCAAAAAATTAATCTAATATTGAAAACGTGCAATTGATACAAATAAACGTGTAATTGAAACAAATTATATTAATGGCTCTACTGTGTATCACACAATTTAGAATTTCAAAGGCCAAATAAGAGCCGAACGCGGATGGTGATGCGTAAAATTTCGTAGAAAATTATTTTTCTACGAAACTGAAATATTGTGCACAAGGCACAAATTTTTCTTGGTACATCACCAAGACGATTTTAAATAATTTCAATTTCGAGATTAATTTAATAAATCCCTTTACCCCTCTGAACAAATAATTGAATTGCTGAGTAATCTGCATACTGCGATTGAAATAAACACACTTTGTATACAGACATCGATAGTGTTAATTTTCTTGATTTGAGGAGTGCTATCATTAAATCATTTAACAAGTATTTGGATATGATAAAAATATAGAAAGTAATTACCTGATTGGAGTAGCCAGAAATGCTTTCCAAACCAAAATAGCATATATATGCAGAGAAAAAACCTCTCTGCGTAGTCACCGTCTATGCGACACTTTATATAAGTAATTTCCTGCAACATTTTAATATAAATCAATAACTTTGATTATTTTTAGCATCACATTATTAAAACCAAACAGACTTTCCATACATTCTACATTTAATTTTTGTTATTTTTCAATAAATCAAGTTATTCATAAGGCTGCTTGTATTATCTTGCATATATTTATAAGTAATAATGATTTAACAGCATATATGCACTAATTATCTGAACAAAATTAAAATTTTTACAAAAACAGTGTGTATATTAATTTTAAAAAATTATGAAATTGTACGAAATAGAGTTGTCTAATTTCCTACAAAAATAATAATGCAAAATAGTTGTTTAATTTTCTACAAAAATCATAATACGTATCCAATTTTCCAATTGTAAATGTACATTGAAAAAAAAGTTGTTGATTTAATAGTATATTGGTGTTATTGAAAAATATTTCATTAATTCGAACCGCAACACTCAATACCATTACATAGTATAATAAATTTAATTCAAAAACGACATGTTTGTTTCACACAACATAAAGATATTGAAATTATTTTTTCATCCAATGATATATATTATGTTTCTTTAATTATACATATATGCAATATATTTCGTCGATTAGATATTTAATAGCAAAAAAATTGATCTAATATTGAAATCGTGTAATTGATACAAATAATTGAAATGCTGAGTAATCCGCCAACTATGATTGAAACAAACACACTGTGTAGACAGATATCGATAGTGTTAATTTTCTTAATTTGAAGAGTGCTATCATTGCTAATTATCTTGCATATATCTATACGTAATAATGATTTAACAGCGTTATATGCGTTAATTTATTTATAATAAGTAAATGTTATTGTGCATATAATATGAAATAATTACCTGATTAAAGCGGTTTTTTCGACGCACTGGAAATTATTGCCGTCGGTGACTTTGAAACTCACACAGCAACAATTCACACAGGACTTCTATCACACGCGGCCAAGAACAACACACGTGTCGCGCGACATCGAGAGAGCGCAAGCCGCGAACGTCAGGACCGCGTGAAGCGGCGGGCGAAGAAGGCGCCCGAGAAAGGACGGCACGTTGTATCTTGCAGCGTCCAAAAATTCGACTCGACAGCATCACGAGACGAAGGAATTTCGTCATCGTCACCTGTCGGCAACGACCCTACTGGGAGGAGGTTAAAAGGGCAATTTGACGATATGGCAGCTACGTAAGCCCGGGGTGCTTTCGCCTCCGGCACAGCATTGTACAAGTCACACGGCAGCGATAAGCCGTGTCATAACGGGATTGGACACGCGATTACGCACCCCTGTCGCGCAGCCCTGGCAAGGGGCAATCTATCGATTCTAGATCGCAAAATTGATATTCAACGATTACTTGTGTCTCGATATCTGTACAAAGTGTCAGTACTTCTCAGTTTCGTACTTCGTACTTCAAGTGTTGCAACAATTACTGCAAAAGTTTGGACCATTTTTCTTCGGTAAATATTAAGCAAAAGTTAATTTTAAACTTACTTAATCTGCTCCAAGAACAATATATACACCCCTTGTGCTCCTTTAGGCCATTCTTTTTTATACTTCCGTATCATTAGAGCAATACCATTCTGATTTTTTGTCCGCTCTCAACACATATAGTAACCACGAATTCATTTCTTCGCCTTCGAGAAATATAGCGCTTATTACATACCTTGTACTTTTTTTTAATCATGTTATTACTCGATACGACGTTCATCCAATTGATAATTTTTTTAGAAGCATTCACAAAAGTGTATAAATTGAGCTGTATTGCTAAGACGAATAAAGTCGAGTCGATTACGATTTTCTTCTTCAGAACGGTACATTCGTTACAATTGCTGTTTATCGTTTCCCATTTCCAAAATTCTAAATCAATCAAAGTTTGCAGAATGACTCTTTTTCCTTTTTAATGTTGATTGTATAGGTAATATTAGCTAGTCGAAAAGCAACAAACATTGTGTCGCGATATCTTTTCGTTTCTTCGTGATTCCGGTACAGTTAAAAAAAAGTTGTTCACTTGACTAAATGTGTTCAACTGATTATTATTTCTTTGATTGAAATATTTAAGTATTAAGTATTTAAATTATGTCATATTAGATTTATTACCATATTTAATTTTCAATATTTAAATTATTTAAGAATTAAATAATAATCAGTTGAATTTATTTAGTTAAGAGTAAACAACTGTTCTTTCTCACTGTTCTCGCGAAGCGATTCAATAATTGTAAACACGTCTCGAGTGTGTGGGATAATTGCCATACAGCGAAAGTTGAGATATATCGAACCCGCGTGTGTGAGAATCATGAGTTATATCGAAATTGCATGCGTATAATCCGACCCGTCACAAATATCTCGCGATTCCTGTACATTTTGTTTATTGCGTGAGTGTTGCTTTCGCAATTACTGTCGCGTTTAATTTTATGTTTGTCGTATATGCGAGTGCAATTTTGTGCGTGTACTGAACGCAGTAAGAAAGTCGGAAGATATTAACAATCCGTGTACTCGATTCATTAAACACATTAAATTTATTAATCATTAAAGATAATTTATCATTAACGATAATTCATCGAAATTTCGTTCCACCGAAGTAGAATATTTATTGCGCCACCAGGGCGAGTGCGAGCACATTTGCGCGATTATCTTTTCGTGAGCGAGAATTGTCGATTCTTTTGTATATTACCGTTGTCGTCACCGTATTCCGCGTACCTTAATTACGCGTCCGAAAAATGCCCCAGAATTATTTGACACGATCCGCAAAGCCGCAATCGATACATACTAATCGCGTAATATTAATATTCTTTATTTATATAAAAATTTTAGAATAATGGAATCATCGTCATCATCATCGTATCGCAACATGACATCAATAGACGAAGATGTAAGTATCGTTGTTCCTTATTATATAATATTATTATATTATTATATAATATAAGAAAACTAATATTCTTAATTTATATGTAATTTCAGATACTAATGAGTGAAGACGACCCCGTCGCCGCCGGTCCCGTCGTCGCCAACCCCGTCGCCGTCGGCCCCGTCGTCGCCGCCGGCCTCGTCGTCGCCGCCGGCCCCGTCGCCGCCAACTCCGAACGGAGAGGTAACATATTTTAATTATTTTTTGTTAATAACATAATTTGTTTTCTGACTTATGTATATACAATTTTATCAAATAGTGTAAAAATAAAATCGTATAAATAATACAAATAATTGAACTATTAATTAATCGGCATATTGTGATTGAAACTAACTTCATAAACAGAGGTCGATTGTGTTAGTTTTCTTGATTTAAAAAATGCTATATTTAAATTATTTAATAATTTTTTTCGTTCAATTAAGTTTGATATCAAAAAATTGAATATACATATGTTTCAGGAAATAAAATACATATATCATTGGATCAAAGAAATATTCAATCAAAACGTTACTTTTGAATTAAGTTTCTCATATAACGGTATTAAGAGCATACACACAGAAAAATACATACTATATACAAGTAAATATTACTTATTTCAAGTATTTCATAAGAGTTTGTATATCCGCAAATCTATCATAAGTTCATCATAAGCATTTATTTTACTTAAAACGTATTCTAAATCCTAGTAAATCTAATATTTCAATCAAGAATATTAAATTAAAACAAAAATTCTATTTGCTTATTATATAGAGTCAATGGAAGAAAACCATATGTTTTAACAAAGATATCTCTTTTTCTTCAGATAAACTCTTCCTTTGTTTGAATCAAATATTATTTTTACTTACGTAGAATAATTACTTATTTTCAAAAAAGAAAATATATATTTAGTGCTAGAATGTAAATTTTTTCAGAAAAGTAATTCGTTTCTTTGAAGCGAGAATATTATTTAACGTATATGATAAGTTCTTTACTTCGTACAAGAATTTGATATAATTAATTAAAATAAAATTTCTATAAATACAAATAAAATTAATATTTATTCCTAATATTCGATTTTCTCATAAGAAGTAGCTAAATAATTTGAAACAAAGTAATAAATTCTCTCATATATAGCTTTTTTGGAAAAAAATGATTTTAAAAATTTATTCATTAATAGGTCTTGCAGAAAAAATCACTTGTTTATATCGCTTAAGCGTTTATATCAAATTTTATAATATTCCTCGAATGAAAATAATTACTCTTTTTAAGTATATAATAACAAGCTTTTCTAGTATTTGTGACGAATCTATTTCAAGACTATTATCAACAAAATATTCTTTGTTAAAGATAAATGTTACTTAAAAGAAGAAAAATAAACTGAGTAACTAATTTTCTTAGCAATAGAATGATATTTTTCTGTGTGTAGTCGAAAAAAAATATCGTTACTTATCAAAAGTTCATTTTTGCAATTATTGTTAACGATGTTGTCATTAAAAAACTGATAAATTTACTTGAACAAAAAAAATTAAATGATTAAATTAAATAATTAAATAAAATAAAATAAAATTAAAATTAAATTAAATAAAATGAAATGAATGAAATAAAATAAAATAATAAATAAATAAATAAAAAATAAATAAATAAAAATAATGAATGAAATAAAATGAAATAAAATTAAATGAATTAAATGATTAAATAAAATAAAATTAAATGATAATACCTAAATAGTATACCATACAAAATATACCATATGTTATATCTAGTTATTAATAATTTGTTTTTTAATTACAGTTTACAGAGGGAGACGCGCTGGAGCCCGCGTACAGAATGACCGCTTTATGCGGTTCCTCATGCGGCTATCCGCGGCCCAATATTATTGGGGTAGCGGGCCGAAAAACCGCAGAGGAAGAGACAGAAGAAACAGAAACAATTACAACAATAACAACAACAACAACAACAATAATAATAATAATAAATAAATAAAATATACTATAAATGTCAATAAAATAAAAAAAATAGTCAAAATTATATCAAAATTTATTTTAAATAACCTTTTGGTTAATGATTTAGCGATAGCAATCTTTAAATTAAGAAAACTAACATAATCGAGCTCTATTTAATATTTCGAAATATTTCTATCAATTACAATGTATGGATTAACTAACAGTTATTTGTATCATTTTCACAATTTTAATATCAGATTAATTTTATTGTTACTCAATATCTATTTGACAAAATTGCATATATGTATTTCAGAAAACAAAATATGTTATTATAGATAAAAAAATATTTCTAATACTATTGCGTTATTTAAAAAAATACGTTGATCTTGGATTAAACTTTCTATATAATGGTATTAAAAACGTTGTTGATCAAAGTTATCATTACCCATCAAAAGTAACAAAATAAACTTTTGGCAATGAATAATGTGATTGAAAAATGATATTAGAAATATTTTATGACCCAATGATATTCATCGTTTCTTGAAATGCATATACAATTTCGGCCATTAAATATCTAAACACAGAATATTATTAATCTAATATTAAAATCATGTATTATATGTGAAAGATACAAATAACTAAACTGTTAAATAATCTACATACTATTATTAAAACAAACACACTTTGTAGGCAAAGCCCGATTGTATTAGTTTTCTTGATTTGAAGAATACTATAATTAAATCATTTAATTATTTTTTTCATTCCAGTAAGTTTGGTGCCAGTTTCTCAATCACAATATTCAATGCGATAACAAAATTTTTGTAACAACGCCCTTAATACTATTATATAAGAAACTTAATCAAAGAACAACGTATCTGTTTTTTTTAAATAATGCAATAGAATCAAATATTTTTTTAATTCAATGAAATATTTTATTTTCTAAAATAAATATATGCAATTTTTTACATCAAACTGGAACGAAAAAGATATATGAAAATCTCAAAAACGATACATCGCAAAAATACGGGATGTGTATCGTCAGTTAACACTTCTTATGGAGTTAATTTACTGTTCAATAAAAATCCTCAAAAACTACCCCTTGGGATTGAAATTTAATATCACGGAAACGGTTAAATATTTCAAATTTACAATTTAATATTTCAAAACCTTAATTAAAGGCACACGTCTTATATTTTTACAATGCACCGTTTTCGAGATATTATATTTCACCCCCCAAGAAGTAATTCTTGAAAATTTTTATTGAATAGTAAATTAACCCTATTAGAAACCTTAATTAACGGCCCATGTCTCACATTTTTACAATGCACCGTTTCCGAGATATTAAATTTCACCCCTAAGGGGTGGTTTTCGAAAATTTTTAGTAAATGGTAAATTAACAACATAAGAAACCTTAATTAACGACACAGGTCCCGTATTTTCCCGATGCACCATTACCGAGATATTAATTTTCACCCCCAAGGGGTGGTTTTTGAAAACTTTTTATAAATGGTAAATTAACCCCATAAGAAACCTTAATTAATGACACAGGTCCCGTATTTTTCCGATGCACCGTTTCCGAGATATTAAATTTCACCCCCAAGGGGTGGTTTTTGAAAACTTTTTATAAATGGTAAATTAACCCCATAAGAAACCTTAATTAACGACACGGGTCCCGTATTTTTCCGATGCACCGTTTCCGAAATATTAAATTTCACTCCCAAAGGGTGGTTTTTGAAAATTTTTAATAAATTGTAAATTCACCCCATAAGAAATCTTAATTAATGGCACAGGTCCCGTGTTTTTGCGCTGCACCGTTTCCGAGATATTAAATTTCACCCCAAGGGGTGGTTTTTGAAAAGTTTTTATAAATGATAAATTAATCCCATGAGAAACCTTAATTAACGACACAGGTCCCGTATTTTTCCGATGCATCGTTTCCGTGATATTAAATTTCACCCCAAGGGGTGGTTTTTGACAATTTTTTATAAATGGTAAATTAACCTCATAAGAAACTTTAATTAACGACACAAGTCCCGTATTTTTCCGATGCACTGTTTCCGAGATATTAAATTTCACCCCAAGGGGTGGTTTTTGACAATTTTTTATAAATGGTAAATTAATCCCATAAGAAACTTTAATTAACGACACAAGTCCCGTATTTTTCCGATGCACCGTTTCCGAGATATTAAATTTCACCCCAAGGGATGGTTTTTGAAAATTTTTATAAATGATAAAAATTAATCCCATAAGAAACCTTAATTAATGACACAGGTCCCGTATTTTTCCGATACACCGTTTTCGAGATATTAATATATATATATGCCTGCTGACAGAGAAGAAGAAGACGTTACTTCATTTTTCATGAAAAACATCAATTTTTGACCTTTTGTATGTCCAGAACAGTTAGACCAATTTTTTTCTTTTTTGGCTTAACTTACTCGTGGCGGTGCCACCTTTCAGAATATGCTACATGCATTTCAAAATTTTTTATATTTTAATAGTTCTGTACCTCCAAAAAGGCGACTTTAAGAGTTCTGGATAAGAGACTCGTAGTGTCTACTTGATTTTTGAACTACTTGATTTTTGAACATGGACGGAGACACTTTCGCGTCTCCTGATGGTCTAAAATATTTAACAGCCCATACAATTGCCAATAATTCTTTTTCCGTAGTGTTATAATTTTGCTCCGCCTTTGTTAATATTCTGCTGGCGTAAGCAATCGGTCGGTCGTTGCCTACCTCTCCTTGTGATAGCACTGCTCCGATCGCATAGTCGGAGGCATCGGTGGTCACAATAAATTCTTCTGTAAAATCAGGATATTTCAGCACTGGTGCAGTCATTAGTTTCTCTTTTAATGTTTCAAATGCTGCTTGCTGCTCTGTTGTCCATTCGAATTTCTCTGTTTTTTTTGTTAATTTTGTGAGTGGCTTAGCGATTCGCGAGAAATTTTCAATAAATTTTCTATAATATCCTGCAAGTCCTATGAAGGATTGAATATCCTTGACTTTTTTCGGCGTCGGAAATTCTTTTATTGCTGTTAACTTCGATGAGTCTGGAGATATTCCGTTTTCGGAAATAATATGGCCCAAATATATTACCTCCTTGCGTAAAAATTCGCATTTGTCTGGCTGTAATTTTAAGTGAGTTTTTCGCAGTCTTTGCATAACTTCTTTTAATCGCTTGTTGTGCTCTTGTAAATTTGATCCGTATATGACGATGTCATCAAGGTAGACCAGGCATCTAAGTCATTGTATTCCCATTAACACTGAATTCATCAGCCTTTGAAAAGTCGCTGGTGCATTCTTTAATCCAAACGGCATTCGATTAAATTCGTAATGTCCGTAGGGAGTTGAAAAAGCTGTTTTATTTTTATCCTTTTCAGCCATTGGGATCTGGTGATATCCTGACGCTAGATCTAATGTACTGAAATATTTCGCATTTCCCAGTTGGTCTAGAATATCAGTAATATTAGGCAATGGAAATGAGTCGCCTATGGTTAATTCATTTAATATCCGGAAGTCTATGACTCGGAGTTTCGGTTTTCTTGATGCATCTGCTTTCTTAGGCACTACTAATAATGTACGTTCCATTGACTCGTGCTTGTCCTGATAATTTCATCTTGCAGCATTTCTTGTACTTGCCGATTTACTTCCGCCTTATGTTTCTCGGGTAATCGGTATAGTTTCACATTCACCGGCGCGGTGTCGGCACGCGTGCTTATCTCATGCTCGACCGTCGCGGTGCATGTCAGTGGTTCTCCTTCCAGATGGAATATATCATTGTATTCTTCACAGATTTCTAACAGTGTTCGTTTTTCTTCTTTATTTAAGTATTGAGTTCGCAGTAGTTGTCAAATTTGTTGTTTACGAGAAATAGTATTTTTAGCCTTCCTTTTTGTTTCTATTTTATTTATTTGCTCTGTATCTTCCTCCATGTCTTCTAGTGTGACTATTGGAGTGGGCATTTCAATCTCTTTGTCTGTCGTGTTTATCATACTCACATGACATGAAAAATTGTTTGGTTCCACCAGGCCGTTTCCAATATATACTCCTGGGGCCGCTTCGCTTGTTCGGACTATTCCCATATGATTCTGATTTACAGCTGCTTTAATAATTGTCTCGCTGCGTGGTTCAGAATTATTTTTCTGCATGGATGTAATTTTAATATACTATCCTTTATTTTTATTTGATTTTGTTTGTAATCGCAGATTGCTTTGTTTTTTAAGAAAATCTATTCCTAAAATTCCTTCATGCTCTATTGCTATGTCATCCTTTACGACATAAAATGCATGTTTGATGGCACGTTTGTTGAGTGTAATTGTCGCGTACATTTTCCCTAGTGTGTATAATTTATGTCCACTTATTCCTGTGAGTGCAATTTTCTTTTCGTATACAGGTGTATCGTCTTTTAAATTTTTCAATTTAATTAGGGAAATTGTTGATCCGGAATCGTACAGCATATTTATCGTCTCGCCTTTTACTTCACGGATTGGTAGCGATACCTGCAGTAGCTCGTCTTTGGCTGTGTGCGTGTTTTTTACATGCGTCACGCAATACTCTAAGGCAGGTCGCGGTTGTTTCTTTCTCGCTTCCTCCTCTTCCTCTTCTTCGCTATCACTTGGGGAGTCGGTGCTCTTTTTCCTCTGTCTATTCGGAGTCTTTTGCTCACGCTCGCTTTCTTTATGTTTTATTTGATTAACCGGCTTAGAATTACGGTTATTATTAGTGCTATTTATTTTAGGACGTCCGTTCAGACTCCAGCATTCCTCGCGGGTGTGTCCTGTCTTTTTACAATATTTGCAAATTTTATTCAAAGTATTTATTCGCGTAGATTTTTCCGGTTTTGGTAATGTATATTTATTACTTCTTCGACAATCGCGTCCGTAGTGTCCAGATTTTCCGCATTTATAACATTGTATGTTGGTATCTCGAGTTGTTCGCGTTTTAGTGTCGAATTTATTATTATTAGAGAAGCCGAATGATCGTGGGCCGATAAGCTTCTCCTCCGCGCTCGCGCCATTTATCGCTTCTTGGAGCGAAGTATATCGTTGTGATCGCACCAGAATTTTTAATTCGTTGCGTAATCCGATTTGAAAATTTATTAGTACTTGTTTTTGAATAGTTTTCTGTATCGCTTGTTTAAATGAAGGGGACTGTTCTTCCCCTTCCACCATGGACTCATAAAGTTTCATGGCTAGAGCATCGACTCGTTGACCGAATGCCTGGGTGGTTTTGCTCGACTTTTGTTTTAAAGAATTGAATTCTATTTGTAAGTGTGTTGTGCTCTGCTTTGCTTGATAGGAAGTTTCGAGTTGCGTTTTTAATTCTTCAAATGTTTGGATGTTTCGCGTTTCGAAATCTTGCAGGGCTCTACCTCTTAATTTAGTGTATAAGATTGCTCGAATTAACGATTCTTTGTCTGCGGGGTTAATATTTTCCACCGCATACGTGCAAGAGTGTAAAAATTCCTGTAATTTACGTTGCGTTCCATCAAACTCGGGAATCATTGCTCGCGCTTCTTTTAATGTTACATAGTGCGGGGCTGTGCTACGTCGGTTTCGGATATCGCTTTGATCGCGTCCGTAAGTTACATCGAGTGGGACAGTGTTCGCATTTACTCGCGTACCATTTAAATTAGCTTGCGCGGTTTGCATATTTCGCATTTGTTCGCGTATGTACTGCATTTCGGTTTGCATTTCGCGAAAACTGTGTATGAGTTCGGCGAGTAATGTGTTACTCGTTCCTTCGGCCGGCTGACCTGCGTCCTCGTAGGCCGCGGCTACGTTTAGTTTGGTCTATTGCGCTCGCATGCGCTCGATTTCTCTTTCGACGGCTTTGTTGTCCATATTTACTTGCGCACGTGGCTCGAATAAACTAACATCAACTGATATCGCTGAATAATTTCTTCGTACCGTAATGCGACTTGGTCCGTCTAGTATTGAATTATCGTTATTACTCGGTTCGTGTTTCTCGGATGAATCAGAACTCGAATAATGGTTTTCTAAATTTTTTCGTACGCTTCTACGAATATCGCGAGCAGCTTCTTTTGCTACTCGTATCGGAGTTACAGTTCCGAATCTATTTGCCAATCGGGCTGGCACGCTCAGAAATCGCGGACTCTTAAATCTTACTTGTTTTGGCGGCGCTGACATTTAGATAAAGTTCGACTTACAGTAGTAGCACGGTGATTCGCATGGTCGCAATTTATCGGGTTGCTTATCGGATCGCTCGACTGCTGACGCTGCTGGTGGGTCGTTGTCCCGCGTTGGTGCGCTGTCCGTCGGCGATGCGTTGTCCGTCTGCGTTGCGTTGCCTTGGCCGTGGATCGACGTTGGTCCTTGAGCGCTGTTGTTTCCTTTCGGCTTTCAGCTGCTTGATCGTGATTTCTTTATTACTGTCGTCCGTATGTGTTGCGTGCTGGTTGAGTCTATCTGCTTCAATATAGCAGTTGCTCTGTCCAGTTTAATAATTTTGTATTTTCTTTTTGTTGCAGGCGTTAAGGATCCAGGGATGGTTCTTGATCTCGGCTATCCCACCGCTGCCACCAGAAATATTGTGCCGGACGCGGCACGGGGTGTGGGGTAGCCGGGAGTTTCAAGTTAATTTCCTGAATTTGGTTGCAACTTTTTATTATAAAACTTCTCTTTTACAAATATATTCATTTATTTGATATAAGTCAATTTCTTTTCAAGCCTTCTCTTAGCCTCGTTCTTAGATTTAGAGTGTCTAACAATTTCGTTGGGTGATTCGTCGTACAGTATAGCGGTTAGCCCTTGGTCTCGCACTAGTTGATTGATTTATAATTAACGACTGTCCGCCGCGGATTCGCGGTGGACGGCTTTTATTTCCTCGGTTTCGGGAGTGTTTGGGAGGGGATCGTCTAGCGACATGACCATGTATGGTCATGGGGGTTCTTTGTGGCGTCCAAAGTCCAAATGCAAGCGAATGAGATTCAAAGTCGAATCTCTTCGTTAGCGTCTTTCGCGTTTCCGGCGAGCGTTCTCGCGCGTGGTTTGCTAAGATGGCGGTTTTACACGGTTCGCGAATGTTCTATTATATTGTATATTCTATTATAATGACATAATAAGTTATAGTCTTTCGGACTATAACACGCAAGAACAACGCGAGTGAGAGAGAACGCATATGAAAGAGAGAACGATAGCGCCAAGACGACGTGTACAAGAGAGAGAACGATAATATCGCGAGACTTACAATTAGTGCGTGCGCGAAAGAGAGAATGATAATACTGCGAAGACAACACGTGCGAGAGAGAACGGTAATATCGCGAGACTTACAACTAGCGCAAGAGAGATGGGGACGCAAGGATGGGGACGCAAGGAGAGGCGCGTAAATAATTAGATTTTTTTCTCAATTAAAATCAAATAAAATTTATTTAAATGTGTACTTTTTGTGTCCTAGCGCGAGAGAGATTACTAATTCTAAGCGCAGGAGAAAGAGATAGACTTACAACTAGCGTGAGACTTATGATTAACGCGTGCAAGAGAGAACGATATCGCGATAACTAGCGCAAGAGAGACGCAGGGATGGGGACGCATGGAGAGACGCGTAAATAATTAGATTTTTTTTTATGAATATAAAATATATAAAATTTATTAAAAATGTGTATGTGTTAATACAATTGTGTGTGTGTGTATGTGCTTAAATTATGATTAATAATAATAATATAATATAATAATAAAATAATAATATAATAATAAAATAATTTGGGGGTGCGGGGGTGGGGGTCAGGGGATGGTCACTCCTGGAAGACTAGGGGCGATGTGTCGGGAGGAGCGCTGAGGAACTTTCGCTCCTGGTCCTCTCATCGACCATTCATGTACTCTCGTAAACTCTGAAATTAAACATAATAATTGTAAATGTTTTAAATTTATTACACATTAGCAAAAATATTTTTACCTTCAACGTTTCCAAGTCATGTCGTAGCATATTTTCATGCACATCTTCTTCGAATTTGTCTATATCTTTACATAATTCAAGATGTTTACAAAGTCTATTTCCGAAACATTTTACTTTAGTGTGATTAGGATCTTCCGCATATATACAATCTATACAAAAACTTGCATTACATTTTTTAACTGAGTTCGCCCAATAGTCTCGAGTTTTGAGAAATTTGTTTAACGAAATTGTGCGGGGTTTTTTCAAGCCGAGCTCACGATTTCTTATAAATTGAAGGACTGAGGTTTCCAGATTCTTCTTCGAAAGCTGTTCCCGCTCATACTGAAGTAATTCTTCAACATCACTAGTTCGAAAATCGAAATCAGGTTCCTTATCAGATGATTCTTCTTTCGCATATAATTTCTTCCATTTCGCTCTTCTCTCTCTCTCTCAATCTCAATTTTTTCCACCACAACTGGATCCATCCAGGCATCATATTCATCCATATCTTCATTGCCGATGATTACGTTTTCTTCAGCATCATTATCATCCATATCTTCATTACCGATGATTACGTTTTCTTCAGCCATTGCACTAACGTAACACACACAAGACTAATGAAACGCAAAGAACAACGAAAGAAATGATACTCTAGTGCAGCAGACTCCTCTTCATTATATATCTTTTTAATATCTCGTGTCTCATTCCAATTAGAGCATCGCGTCTCATCTACCTCAGCATTTCTCTACATCTTTGGCGGAGCGTGTTGAGAAAAATTGTCGACTATTCTTATTCGTATGGAAGGAAAGAAATAAAATTCATAGATGGAATAAAAATAAATAATTATTTATTGCACGCATCGTAAAGAATATCATTTACAGCACATGTTAATAATTCGCGATCAATCAATAATTCGCTGTCAAAGACATCACTCTCGCGTATCGTTTTTACAGCATCGCATACAGTAGTAATATTATTACGTTGTAATACAGTTTCAAATTGTTTAAATTTTTCATTTACGAGATACGTATTCTCGCATAACCAATTATGCATATGATCGATACAATTTTCAAAATTAAATAAATGTAATAATGTTTCTGGTTTCATGTACAAAGAATTTTCGCATAATGCAAGTTTTACAATTTTCGATTGATACATTTCAATCGTTAAATCTCCAATCCTTAATGGGGGAGCAGTCGATTGTAGAAATTGTTCAACGTCTGCTTGCTTCCGCATCAACAAATTCCACGTTGAAAAGGGCAACACTATTTGATTGCCTCGATTATCGCCGAGAATCAGTTCCACGTACGATACAGCTCCAACGCTTATTCCAATGTCCAAATACTTGTACGACGTCGGAGTTAGAGCGTACCTTCTTCCAAGTATGCGAGCCGCACGACGAGGCTGAATACTATAAAATATAAATAATTATACAACAATATTAAAAATCAATAAGTAACAAATTTTTTAAACGATTTAAACTTACGTGTCGCATTTCTGCTTCTTACACGGTGGAGTTTCACCGTTTCGAATCGGAACGTAGAAATTCATATTTCCTCAGCGGTGAACCTTTCACACACGCGATTGATACAATACTGCAATCGTATTAGAATCAATATCAATTCAAATAGTATCGTAAATTGCGATGTAGAGGGGATTATTGCTGACGCAACATTTTAATTTCTTCCAAAATTTTGTCGCGTCGATGTACGGCTGCGATGACATCATCATCGTCGGAACAAAGATTTAGCTGAATTTGCTAAAATCGAGCGCCGATTTACGGCTGCTCCTGATGCAGTCACGTTAGATTTTAGTAGATGTAGTAGGCCGGTTCTAACCCAGGTCCTCTCAGGGAGATGAGGTGCGAGGTGATCTCAGCGGAGCGGCGGTATGACGTCACGCGGGGGTTGGGGGGGGCTCACGTTAATGACAAGCATAAAAAGAGCGGTATTCTTTTGAAAAGGATTTTGGGCCTAATCTTTTTTTGGGTCTAATCCTTTTTTGTTCTTTTATTTTATTTTATTGTATTTTATTGTATTTTGAAAAAGATTTTGGGGACCTAATCCTTTTTATTGTTCTTTTATTTTATTTTATTGTTGTTTGAAATTCATATTTCGCATGCATATCATCTCAGCTCATTATTACCGAAAACCGAGATTTTTCAAATTAACGGACGTCGAGAATCTTCTCGACGTTTCTATTTATAGAGAAAAAACCGATCGTTCGAGTTATCTCTATTTTATTGCCACCGCAAAAAACGTTTGTCTCTGCCGTTGACAATAACAGTGTCAACGGTCGCCGAAAACTGTACAGTTTACGGGCATGCGCGCCCATGCGTCACGATCAGCTGATTACCAATCAGCTGATCTAAAAAGATCGCGCGCATGACAATTAACTCATTGTCAGCGGTAGACCTCATCAGCGGCCAATGACGCGCGGCGCCCTGAGGTCACCGCCAAAATACAAAGTTAATTGGGCCACGTCGATACGGGCCCAAAAATCTGCCCGGTATATAACGAGCACCGCGCGAGGACACAAGGAAGTCTCGCACTTTTCGCTAAACCGCACTTTTCGCTTCGCAAACCGCAGTATTATTCGACCGCTTTTTTCACTCGGACTTTCCTCTCGATTACGGACTTGAACTAATTTCGGCAATATTTTTCGAATTCTGAAATCTATATATATTTGTGTAAAACTTTATTTATCGTGTGGTGTTGAAAATAAAACTATCAAAAGTACAAAAAAATCATACGTGTCGTGGCTTGTTTTTTCTCAATTGTGCAGTGTCCGAGTCCAAGACCTTTTCTGTCGCGCCTATCGTTTCGAATAACTCATTCGCGAACATTTTCTGGTCCTTCGAGCCGGATTTTTTATCCGCATCCGCAGTTCGTGGGTGAACTTTGTGACGTAGTGTGTGAATCTGAAACTGAAAGGTGATCATGAGTGCAGATCTAAAGGAACTGTTGGAGGCGCAGAACGACATCCACGGACGAATGTCTCGCTCCGTGGACAATCTGCGCAAGATGGGCGTCTCGAGCATCACCGCCGAAGCGATTCAGGCTCGCCTCCGCATTCTCGACACGCTGTGGACCAGATTCGAGACCCATCATGACCTCATTGTAGCGGCGCTGAAAGACAAATATCTTGAGAGTGAGTACGCAAAGAATGATTTTATCGATATCGCGGAAACTACTTACGTGACACAAAGGAGCATGCTGGTCGAATACGCGCACAAACTCAAGGGCGAGTCGCCCACTACGCCCAAGGTCGAGGCTCACCAAGAGCAGACGCTCAAGACCTCGCTGCCGCGAATTAAGCTCCAGTCGTTCTCCGGTGCATACAGTGATTGGCCCGCGTTTCGCGACATCTTCTTGTCCATCGTCGGGAGCAATACATCCATTTCCGACGTGGAAAAGCTCCACTATCTCCGTACGAGCTTACAGGGTCCTGCGGAAAAACTAATTAGGTCCTTGCCGATTGTCGGGGGCAGTTATGACAGGGCGTGGTCAATTTTAAGTTCTCACTACGAGAACAAGCGAGAGCTCATTCGCGCCAACTTCGCTGCCTACACCGCCGTGCCTAAAATGAAGAACGCGACCGCTGACGAGTTGAACCGAATTTATAACGCCGCTACGACTGCCATCAATGCTCAGGAGAGCATTGAAAGACCCATCGGCACGCACGGTATGGACCTCTTCAATTACCTGCTCGTCGAGCGCTTTGACACACAGACTCGAATGCAGTGGAAGTCCTCGATCCGCGATTCCGTCGACCCGCCAAGCAACGACGTCCTTATGGACTTCATAGCGAAGCAGATCCTCACGCTGAACGCCGTGCAGCCAACCACTGCCGCAAAATCCGGAGACACTTCTCGGTCCGCAAAGTCGCACTTTGTAAAACGCGCATCCGGTTCGTCAACGTGCGCCGCCTGTAAAGAAAAGCATTCGATTATGCAATGCTCGACGTTCAAGGCCAAGACCGCTGCCGAGCGAAAAGGCCTAGTAGAAGCAAACAGATTGTGCTTCAACTGCCTCGGCAACCATTACCTGGCAAAATGTCAGTCGTCGAAAACTTGCTTCACTTGCAAAGCACGCCACCACACGCTTCTGCACGACGCATACTCGCAATCTGATGGTGCGATTTCCTTGTCCACCACACGCTTCGCATCAGACCGCAAGGCGATTCTTCTTGCCACCGCACGGGTCACTATCAAGGACCACGTGGGAAGACCGCACGACATCCGAGCACTGATCGACCAAGGATCAGAGGTCTCTCTAGTCTCAGAGGCCCTGGCACAACGATTGCGCCTGCCGCGGATCCGCTCCTCGATGACGATAGCCGGGATCGGAGGAGCCTCTGGAGCAACCCGCGGACGGCTGTCTTTGGCGCTCTCCTCGGCAATAACCGGAGCAACGCTCCCAGTCCAGGCGTACGTCCTGCCGCATCTCTCCTCGTACCAGGGGCCCATCGTGCGAGCCAGCGTCACCTGGCCCCACATACGCGGTCTCTCTCTGGCCGATCCGCAGTATTTAGACCGAGATTCAATCGAGATACTGCTCGGTGCGGATGTCTATTCCGCCATCCTTCAAGATGGACTCCGCAAAGGATGCAAAGACGAGCCCATCGCGCAGAAGACCTCCCTCGGGTGGATCCTGTCGGGAGGACACCGAGCCACGACCCAGGGTAGCCATGCCGCTCACCAATGCACTATTGACCGCCAGCTGACCGACTTGGTGCAGCTCTTCTGGGAGCAAGAGAAGGAGCATACCGCTCCCGTCGCTCTTACCCCGGAGGAGAGAAGATGCGAGGACATCTTCGTCCGCGAGCACTCACGCACCACCGCCGGACGTTACATTGTGAGGCTTCCCTTCTCCGGAGCTCCACCCTCTCTGTCGGGAACCCGTCGGCCGGCCGAGCGTTTGCTCCATGCCATGGAGCGCCGCTGCGACAAGGACGCTCGATTCGGCAACCTCTATCGCAGCTTCATGAAGGACTACGAAGACCTGCAACACATGGAAGCTGTAACCACATCATCACAACAAAAAGATACTGCAAGGTGCTACTTACCGCATCACGGAGTGTTGCGAGAAACGAGCACCACCACTAAGCTCAGGGTCGTGTTCAACGGCTCACAGCTCACGACCTCGGGCACCTCACTCAACACCAATCTGCTGACTGGTGCCAACCTCTTGCCAGTTCTCGCCGACGTACTCCTGCGCTGGCGCTGGCACCGTTACGTCTTCTTGGCGGACATTGAGAAAATGTACCGCCAAATTCTTGTTCATCCAGACGACCGCGATCATCAGCGGATACTTTGGCGGCACCGTGCCGTTGACGACATCCGCGAATACCGCTTGCGAACGGTCACGTATGGCTTGGCGTGCGCGCCATTCCTCGCCATACGGACCTTACACCAGCTCGCCGACGATGAAGGTCACCGATTTCCACAAGGAGCTGTCGCGCTGCGCCGCGATACTTACGTGGACGACGTCGTGACCGGCGCGAGCACCCTCTCGGAGGCCACCGCAGCGCAACGGGAGCTCCGCAGCCTCTGCATGGCGGGCGGGTTTCCTCTTCGGAAATGGGCGGCCAACCACCTCAGCATCCTGGACGGCGTTCCGCACGAGCACCGGCTCACCCACTCACCTCACTCATGGTCTCACGAGAGCCACACAACACTCGGTCTTCACTGGCACCCGGCCGGTGACTACTTCACTTTTTCACAACCGACACGTCACTTCGACGAACTTACAAAACGGCGTGTCCTGTCCGAAACCGCACGAATGTTCGATCCTCTCGGCTGGATCACCCCGGTCACAATGCGGGCCAAGATCCTAATCCAGTCCGCCTGGCTCCAGAAGATCGACTGGGACACTCCACTTCCATCACCGGACACGCTCGCTTAGCGGAACCTGCTCTCGCAACTTCCGCGCCTCAACGAGATGAAGGTATCTCGTTGGCTCGGCAGCGACGGTCCGCACTCACACGTCGAACTACACGGATTCGCCGACGCATCGGAGCGAGGGTACGCCGCCGTGGTGTACCTCCGCTCCTCCACTGGAAGGGGCACCACACTCCACCTGCTGACCGCTAAGGGCAAGGTCGCGCCCGTGAAGCCCGTGTCCTTGCCGAGACTCGAGCTATGCGCGGCCGCCCTCTTGACGAACCTCGTCGTTTACACGCGCACTCTGCTAAGTTTGTCCTCAGCTCCAGTCTTCCTTTGGTCGGACTCCAGGGTCACTCTTCACTGGATCCACGGACACGCCTCCCGCTGGAAGACCTACGTGGCCAACAGAGTGTCGCTGATCCAGGAGCGGCTACCCGAGGCGCGGTGGCGACATGTGCCGGGCAAGGACAACCCAGCTGACTGCGCCTCCCGAGGAGTTCTGCCCAGCGACCTGGTCGGTCATCCTCTGTGGTGGACGGGACCATCCTGGCTTTTAGAGGACCAAGCAAGGTGGCCGAACAACGACGGCGCCCTGCTCAACGCTGCTGTGCCGGAGCAAAGGGCCGTCGCCTCACTCTCGGCGGCTATCAAGGACGTTTCCGAGTCGGCCTTCCTGCTCCGTTTCTCGTCATTGCACCGACTGCTCAGAGTGACAGCCTGGTGTCTTCGATGGCGACGGACCGGCACCCGGAGATTTCGCACCACCGCTGACGCCGCACTCTCACTCATGTCTTGCGAGATCGAAGACGCACTCCTTCACTGGATTCGCATCACACAGACTCTGCACTTCCTCGGCGAGATCACAGCACTCAGCAAAGGACGCGCCTTGCCAGCCAGAAGTCCTCTCACCAAGCTGAGTCCGTTCCTCGACGACAGCGGTGTAATGCGAGTCGGAGGACGACTGAAGAACGCCATCCTGTCTCACGACGAGCGGCATCCCAGCATTATCCGGAGTCAAGGTTGACTCACTTGATGGTGGACTCCTGCCACCGGCGGACCCTGCACGGAGGAGTGCAGCTCACTCTCGGGTTGCTTCGTCAACGAGTTTGGATCCCACGTGGTCGAGCAGTCGTCAAGCGGGCGATCCACCGATGCGTCACCTGCACGCGGTGGAGAGCCGCCGCACCGCAACCACTCATGGGCAATCTGCCCCGGGAACGAGTGACTCCTGCACGCCCGTTCCTGCGCACCGGGGTCGAATACGCCGGCCCTATCCTCATTCGGGCCAGCAAGGGACGAGGCCACAAGGCATCCAAGGGCTTCATCGCAGTTTTCGTCTGCCTCAGCACCAAGGCGGTCCATCTGGAGGCAGTCACGGACTACACGGCCGAGGCGTTCCTGGCCGCCTTCCGCCGCTTCGTTTCCCGGCGAGGCCTCTGCAGCGACGTCTTCTCCGACTGCGGCACGAACTTCGTCGAGCTGACCGTGAGCTGCGGGAGCTGTTTCGCGCTTCCTCTTCCGACGGCCGTCGGATAATTCACGCAACAGCTTCCGACGGCGTGAGATGGAGGTTCAACCCCCCCGCAGCACCACACTTCGGCGGACTATGGGAGGCCGCCGTCAAATCCACCAAACACCACCTCCGAAGGGTCATCGGCGAAGCCACCCTCACTTACGAGGAAATGGCGACCCTCCTCACTCAGGTGGAGGCGTGCCTAAATTCGCGTCCGTTGCAGCCGCTGACGGATGATCCCGACGATCTGGCGGCGCTAACACCAGGGCACTTCATCATCGGCGCCCCCCTCGTGGCCGTTCCTGAGCCGTCACTCACGTCCGAGAAGGACACCGCTCTATCTCGGTGGCGGCTTCTTCAAAAAATGCGCGACCACTTTTGGGAACGGTGGACGCGCGAGTATCTCAGCACTTTGGCGTCACGACCAAAGTGGACCAAGGACGAAGCCGGCCCGAGCATCGGCGACCTGTGCCTGCTGCGATCGGAGATCACGCCTCCGACGAGATGGCCACTCGCCCGCATCACGGCACTGCACCCAGGAGACGACGGAATTACACGCGTCGTCACCGTCCGCACCGCATCTTCGGAGTTCACTCGGCCATTCGCGAAGATCATCGTCCTGCCAGGAGACAACGCCAGGGCAGACTCATCACAACCGGATTCGTGAGCCCGCACAATCACACGTTCTTATTTCGTTTCTCCCTTTTTTTTGCGGCGGTTTCTCATTAATTCGCTTCACCGCATCGCACTTCACTCGCGTCACTTATAACCTCACGTACGATCGGCGGATCGCGTTATTAATTGTCTTCTCGCGTTTTCTTTTTTTTCATTTTCACGTCGCGATTTCACAATCACTCATCACCGCACTCCACGTTTTGGAAATCAACCGCCAATACTTTTACACATTGTACACGACATCACGAGTATGTTTCTCATTATTCACCATCACAATGTTTCACCAAAACGCAATACTCACTCAAGCGAAAATTTCAATAGACTGAATCACACGTGTTGTCACATTCCATTCATCACGCGCGATTCACAATTCACAAATCGAACTATTCATGACATCTGTCAGTACTTACACGCACTCATTCATTTCGTCATGTACTGACGAGGCGGGCGGGATGTTTGAAATTCATATTTCGCATGCATATCATCTCAGCTCATTATTACCGAAAACCGAGATTTTTCAAATTAACGGACGTCGAGAATCTTCTCGACGTTTCTATTTATAGAGAAAAAACCGATCGTTCGAGTTATCTCTATTTTATTGCCACCGCAAAAAACGTTTGTCTCTGCCGTTGACAATAACAGTGTCAACGGTCGCCGAAAACTGTACAGTTTACGGCATGCGCGCCCATGCGTCACGATCAGCTGATTACCAATCAGCTGATCTAAAAGATCGCGCGCATGACAATTAACTCATTGTCAGCGGTAGACCTCATCAGCGGCCAATGACGCGCGGCCTGAGGTCACCGCCAATACAAGTAATTGGCCCTGAAAGCAAAAATTATTGTCGATTCTGATTAAAAAATAATTGAGTTATCAAGAATCGAACTTTAAAATAATCGACACAATAATCGATTCTTCAAAAAAGGAATCGGATGGTTTTCGAAGAATCGAGTAGAATCGCCCATCCCTAAAACGATTAGTTGCTGTCGACATTCCATCGAGAAGGGTGAAACGCTAGTAAATGTAGTAGGCCGGTTCTAACCCAGTCCTCTCAGGAGGTGAGGTGCGAGGGATCTCAGCGAGCGGGGTATGACGTCACGCGGGGTTGGGGGCGTAATGACAAGCATAAACAAAAGAGCGGTATTCTTTTGAAAAGGATTTTGGACCTAATCCTTTTTGGTCTTTTTTTGTTTTTTTTTTTTTATTGTATTTTGAAAAGATTTTGGGACCTAATCCTTTTATTGTTCTTTTATTTTATTGTATTTTATTATATTTTGAAAAAGATTTTGGGGACCTAATCCTTTTTATTGTTCTTTTATTTTATTTTATTGTATTTTATTATATTTTGAAAAAGATTTTGGGAATCTAATCCTTTTTATTGTTCTTTTATTTTATTGTATTTTATTTTATTTTTTAAGGAAAAATTTTATTTTTTAAGGAAAAATTTTAATAGCGCTAATGATCGGCTGCTTTGTCTGGGGATTACTCGATTAGACACAATATAATTGGACACAATTGGCTTTGATTGACTAATCGGAGGTGTCTCCCTCGTTTACATATCAGCGCCGATGTTCGGCTGCTTTGTACTCTCGAGGTACACCCGTAATAGATAATTCCAGGTTTTTTTTCCCGTTCGACGTATAAACAATAGAGATTAAGCGGACAAGCTTTCAGAGATTATCGGGGGCACAAAGAAATTTTTTTTTGCAAATGGGATACTATAGAAAACCTTGTATAATTCTTTTATACAAATGTATATTCTAAAACTTTTATACTCTTATACATATTTTTATGACTTTATTTCATAAACTTACATTTTTGAGATATTTCAGTCCAACCTTTTCAAGCAATCTGTGTAATATAATAGCGCATTTTTTCTACGATCCTAGGTACATTTGCAAGAAAATTTTCTTTCGTGTCAACCCCCAACAGTCTCTGAAAGCTTGTTGGTCGAATATAAGAAGGATCGAAGCGCAGCAGATCATAGTACATCATTTGAAAACGCATCGACACGTCGGTAGCAAAAAATAGTGTTCTCTCGGAAAGTGTTTTGTCAGAAAAAAGATAGTGTTCTGTTAGAAAGTGTGATATATATATTGTGTGATAATACATAAAATGGAAAACGAAGACGAAGATCGCGTGTTGTCGTCCGACAGTGACTGTATTAGTGACTGCAGTGAGGATAGTGACTCTGCACTAGTCAAAGAAAAAATAGTATCTATCGCAGAAATTAATGCATTAAGCGGACAAAAAAAATATTGCACGATATTCTTTTATTACTCGACTGGCGGCGCTTTAGCAGTATGTGCGTCCTGCATGATTGCGTTGCAAGGTGTAGACGCCCAAATGATGTATGCCGTACGAAAACATGTAATTCAGACATTGGATGCAACGGATGGACGATACTGTTCTAATTGCAGAGATCCGTTATATTTAACATTTCCGTGCAATATGTGTCCACAATGCACGTGAAAAAAAACATTAAAAAAGTGTCCACAATGCACGTTGTGAAAAAAAACATTAAAAAAGTGAATAAGACTAAAGTGTGCGAGCAACGGAATAAAAAATTAATGAACATGTCGGTGGTGGAATATTTAAGAAATCGTGAACTTGGCGGAAGAAATTCTCCAATCGCGACCTCCCATCTAAAATCGTATATAAAGATTAGAAAGAGGATATAGGATTAGAAAGAGGAACAAATTAGAGGCAGCCATTTGCCGAGATTGCTGTTTGCCAGGCGGAAATCGAGAAGCGTGTTCCGAAAGGATGCGAGGAATCCATCAGCATAATTATCTTGAATATATGATCAGTTATGATTCTGATTCGGATTCTGATACGGATGCTGATAATTAATTGGAGGTAGGTCGCATGTGTAGGTATTTATTTTCAAATTATTCAAATAATTAATAAATTTTTTTTTATGTGCAGAAAAGAGTCACCACTCTTCCAGCGGCCGCCCCACCATCGCCTCTCATCGACACCACCACCACCACCACCACCACCCCCACCACCATATCGTCGTTGCCATCGCCCTCCTATTATATTATATTATATATTATTCATTATATTATATATTATTCAATTATATATTATTCATTTATATTTTGTATTCTTTTTTATACTTTTATAATTGTATTATATATAATTGTATATATTGCGTATTTTAAATTCTTTAAATTTTTTACAATTTTTTTTTTACACACTTTATATAATATACATTTATATTTTAAATTCTTTAAAATTTCTTTTGCACACTATGTATATAATACACATTTATATTTTAAATTCTTTAAAATTTCTTTTGCACACTATGTATATAATACACATTTATATTTTAAATTCTTTAAAATTTCTTTTGCACACTATGTATATAATACACATTTATATTTTGTATATTTTAAATTCTTTTGCACACTATGTATATAATACACATTTTATTTTATTAAAAATTAATTAATTAATTAATTAATATAAAAAATCTTATTTATTTTCCAAATTCTCTCTCCCTCTCTTTTCATTGCTCCATTTATTACTAAATTATAAGAAAACTATTAAAAAATTATATTAAATTATCAAAAATATTTTCATTGTGTGATATCTCTTCTCTCACGTGCACCGTATCACTTCTTCTGTCTCTTTCTTTCTTTCCTAGTGTTTGCTCTCTCATGATAATTCTCTCGCAAGGAGCTATGCATGAAAGCTGGGACGGGAGAGCGCGCCAAACGCAAAGAAAGTACACCATGATATAGATTTATAACTATTTATTCTGTTTATATATTTAGTATACAAATATAATTTTTGTCTTACATATTAAGAATTAAAAGCTAAAGATGCCAGCTCGCAATCGACGAGTTCATGCTTGTTGAAAACATCACTCGCGCGTATTACATATGATACTTCTTTCGGATCCGTTACAGTGGACGCGATATTGCAGAATTGTGTAAATTTAACATCAACTGTTTGGATAATTTTATCTAATCGATCAAAAGTTGCATCTATGCATTGATCGAGATCGAACATACGATGTAACGTCGATTCGACCATCATCATGCGTACATCCGAAGTTTCGAGACTTATGAGTTTGACGTCGTTAATCGTACGAACTCTCACTGTTAGCGGTCCAACGCTTATGAAATTGTAGTCATCTTTAGAGTCGTCCGAAGTAAATTTTGAATATTGCGACGCTGCTCGTAGAGTCCTTTCCATGTTTCGAGAGATAATATCAGTTCCTTTCCTCGATGATCTCCTATGGCAATCTCCACGTAACTCGGTGGACCCACGTTGATACCAATTTCGAGGAATTTGAATTCCGTAGCTGTCAATGCGTATCGTCTACCTAGTATACGAGTCGCACGACGCTCCAACGAAATGCTATAGAAAAATTAAAATTAAATAATAGTAATAATAATAAAATTATAAAAATAGAAAAAAGTTAAATGAAACTTACTCGTCACATTTGTTCTCAAACGATGAAGTTTTATTACGACTCGGCACGTAATTATTATTCACGCGTCTTCCGACGTCGCTGCCGCTACTGCTTCTTTCGACGTAGTACATTTCTTTGAAGGTTATGAAAAGTGAACCACGAGCGGTTAACGCGAGACTGATCGTACAGGAATTAACCGGTTATACGTGACGCTCATCTTCCAAAAGTATGATGTAGTGGGGGGATCAATGCTTCTAACGCTTTGAATTTTAGGAGAAGGGTGAAATAACGCTCAGATAAAATATTCTTAGAAACGCAAGGAAAGGTCTAGGGAGGGGGAAATAAGAGATAAAACACATATTAATGTTTACATATTTGTTTTATTTTCTTGCAATTTTTTCTGGCGTTGCGACCACCAGTTAAATATTTTAAATACATTTTGTAATGCGCAATTCTTAACATGTTTTCCACATCGCATACTATTGATAATATCTAATTTATTTAAAGCATCAATATCTTCGTAATCTGCATCCAAGGTTTCAATAATATAGCCATTTCCTGCATCGTCTAGTATATCGGTCAACCATTTTCGCTTTTCAAGTCCTTTAACGTATACGACAGACGATTCTTCTTCTTCTTCTTCGTGTATCGTACCAACGACAGCTGTTGTAATCGCACGCTGAGCCAAGCCATACGGAATGTTTCCGTCTTCCCATTGTAATCCGTGATGATTTCTAATCAGCCATGAGACTTGACATCGCTCAGATTTTGTAAGCGTGTGCCACGGTACGGGACTTGCGAAAAAGTAATGCGATAGAACGTATCCCTTTCTCAAGACTGCCGCTTCCTTCACGACAAAATTTTTCCCAATGATAAATCCTTGCAGATCCACAAACGTTGGTACGGACATGATGAGATCTCTATCTCTCTCTTCGATACGCCAGTCGAGAGGAATGACAAAACTCTAAAACCATCTCGCAAGACTTTGATTTATATCATGCTCCTCTTCCCCCTCTCTCTTGTGTCGATGTTATCGCCTAGGTGATTTTGCGTACAACGTTGGTCAACGGATTGTATTGGATCATGCGATCGTGTATGATGAGACAGTACGCAGTGGTATTCGGCGGCACATTCTCCTTACACTCGAATTCCAATCTCACATCCACAGTTGCGCTCTTAACCGATTCGTTTTGTCGAGAACAATCGATAATCACGAACGGACCGTGTTGTATAAACTTCAGGACGTCGAGACTCGGCTCGAAATACTCGTGTCCGTAATAATTCTTGCAGAAGCGTGCGTACGTATCATATAGAATGGCATATCTGCTTTTATCTAAATCCAGATTCATATCGTCATACGGATAATATTCCGAATTCAGATAGAGTTTCACGTTGATCAATTTGCAGTCGTCGAATCGACTCACATCCTTAGACATGACATTCTTCCGACCTGTCTGCAGAGCGAAGATAACGTATCGTGGTTTCTCCAGCTGAGTCGCAGTCTTAATGGCCCACGAATGCTTGGTTGTAAGCTGCAATAGCGGATACTCGTACAGATCCCATGAGCGAAAAGCCATGCTGAGATATCGTCCGCTTTCCAGAGCACGCAGCATCGACAACTTTTTGATTTCGCTCAACAGCACGTGAGGCATTCGCCATTGTATCTTGAATATGTCGATCACAGGCTCCTGCGCCGAACTTCCATGCAGACAATTGTTGTCGTTGCGCGATCGTATCAAGATCAATTCGTGACGAGCGTTAATCACCACGCGTCTGTAATCCTCGCAAAATCCCAGCAACATGTAGAGCGGTACGCAAAAATTGAAATGTCCATGCGTGTAGGTAAACGGCTCCCAGCCAGCATTTTTCAAAATCACCTCTCTACCGGATGATACTGTTACATAGTTTTTGAGCGTAGTAGTTATTCCTACGTTTCTATTGCGATCAATCTCAACACCGTCGAGTTCGTATCGAATCTCATCGAACATGAATGCGATGAAATTATTTCCCAGTATCACTTCATTTTCTCCTTCAGCTGGTGGTTTGTTTTTCGTTAGTTTTCCCTCGATGTATAGGAAACTCTCATGCGGCAGCGTATACAGATCCTGTTGTTGTATGGGTATTCTTATCTCGTCATTGTGCCCAAACGTTGTATTGGCGAACGGGTTGTACGTGTGAGTCTCGATCTTGACGATACGATCGTCAAAGATAGGTTCGTCACCGATGTTGAGGATGTCGGTCATCGTTCAGCTGTTTCGCACCGCGAATCCCAAAGATTGCAAAAACGCAACGTTCGATGTGTTGAGTTTCTTTTTCTCGGATGATTGGATATTAGCGAACGTCGATGTTGTTGTTGTTGGTGTCGCTGATTTCGTAAAGATTGCGTTATCTCTCACGTCTTTCGATCCGTTCAACACGAGCATCTCATACGTCGCATACGTTATCGCTGCAACCGTCGTACGTGCAATCTTACGGTGATCTCTTCTCCTCGAAAATCGAGCAATCGTCCGTTTTGGTCGACAACGCGTAACGTTAAATCCGTAATGCTCCGCGCGATGATCGGCAGGTAAATGATCTGCGCTGGCGTTTCCGATATCTTATATCCCGGCGGTACCCTCGGTGAAAATTCATGTATCGTATGAACGAGTTTGCCGTTGTTGTACGCACCCGCGGTCACGTTACATTCTACGCGGATAATATTAACGTTGATAATGTTAATCGGCATGTTCGATTCGTACCATTTTCCCGACTCGAGAATACGATTCGAGAATCCTAGCAGCGATCCAATGTTGCCGGGTTTGCTAAAGTTTAATCTGTATGCGCATTTGATCTCGCTCCTCATCGTATTGTAATTAGTGCGGAACACTATCGGATATTCGTCATCTTCATTGACACCGTCGTCATCTTCATTGACACCATCGTCAATGTGTTTCGTATTGTAATTAGTGCTGAACACTATCGGATATTCGTCATCTTCATTGACGCGATGTTGCCGTGAAATTGCACGTTTCAAAAATTCATGTATATCTCGCAACTCGTACGATCCCTCGGGAATCGTAATTTCCGTGTCGTCTTTGCCAAAGTAAAATTTATTATTCGAGGAATTCACATTCGGTATCGTGTGATAAGTTTCAAAATCCGTTAGACCGAGTTCGTATGCATCGTCGTCCAAATCTACGGCGGGAAAGAAGTTTGCCGTGAGAACGCTACTCTTCCCACTCAACGTGAATGTCATAGACATGTCGGCAAAACTGTTTAACGAATACTGAGTTAAATAGCGCAATATCAGTCTTTAAATTCGCACGCATCGACCGTTCGAAGAAACTGCAAGCACAATTGTCCACAGATGCTCTGATCGTAAGTTTGAACAGGTGTGTAATTGTACTGTATCTTCGTTACGTTTCGTCCGAAATATCGCACCAGTTCATTCGGTGGTCGAAGATTGCCGAAACTGTCGAAATATATAACGCGATTTCCCCTCTTTGCGTACGCTACCCAATGAGTACCTGGTCCTTCGACGCTATCCAAATTTACGATGCCGCTCTCGTTTTGATAAATACAACCGATCGGTAAAGAGTTGCGCATGAAAACACCTCTAAAATATGGAATGCGCATACGTTTTGCCAGTTGCAGCAATTGTATGTTGGTAGTTGCACCCTGCGGCATTTTTAGCGTCTCTTTGACGTTTTTTTTTTTTCTCGGTGAGGCTCCTCGTCCGTGTTTGTAAGGAGCGAGATATAATCCATGACCTTCCATGGCGCGATTGTGACGTAGCATCTCCTGCAACTGACGTTGCGCGGCTTTTCTGTCGTTCACCACCTTCGCTACACCAGCCGCTCCACCGATCAGGGATCCGAGCGCTCCCAACATTGGTAGAATCGGCAATATGCCGCCGCATTTCGCTACCGGAAGTATCCGTTTCTTCGCCGTTCTTTTCTTCGTCTTCGTTGTCTTCAGACCCATACCGAGCTTCGTCTTAGCTTTCATCGCTGTCCAGACAGCTGTAGCTGCGGCTCTCTCACCAAGAGTCGAATCTCTCGCAACGATGCGATTTCGCGCTTTCTCGGCGAGTATCCTATCCGCAGCGTGTCTCTCGGTGAGATCGTTGCTTCGAGAGTATGCTATATCGTGTTCGCGACACGCAGCGTCCAATGGATTTATACCTCGATCACCTCTGGCTAATCGCTTCTCCAACCGTGTACCTGGCCCACAAAACTGATAGCCGGGAATATGTAATTCGATCGGAAGTGCGTTTATCGCGTGATTTAATAGGCCTCTACCTATTTTCGTTGACATTCGCTGCAATTCTTTATCAATGGCGCCGGACCGTCGATGTGCGTTTCCTGCCACGGCTGATTGTAGTGTTTGTAACAGCGACGATACGTCTGAACCTCCGGATCCGCCTTTATATATTCTGGAAGCTTGTCCCACACGTAGTGAACGTGATCACCACACATTCGCAACAGAACTGCTTTCGACACAAATTGTAGCTGTTCGACGCTCAAATCGCAAATGTCGGAAGGACTTGATAGCAGAATGAACATTTTTTCTCTACTGAGCGACTCGTGATTTCGCGCACCTATAAATAGGCAGGCGTTCGATCCAATCAACAGTGTTGAAAAAAATGAGATTCGTACGACAACCTTTGACGATTTACGTGAGAAATTGCGATAGCAGATTACGATTAATGGGGGACAACGCGGAGATGCGCAGGCACGGTACGATGCTACCGACTACTATACGCGCGATCATATGCGGACCCTCGAATTGTGGTAAAACCAACGTTCTGATAAGTCTACTGGAAAGTCCGCACGGTGTACGTTTCGAGAATGTGTACGTGTATTCGAAGTCGTTGCAACAGCCAAAATATCAATATCTGGAGAATTTGTTGACGCCGATCGATGAAATCGGCTACTTTACGTTCTCGAATAACAGTGACGTCATTCCACCGAGCGAGGCACATCCAAACTCGATTTTCGTCTTCGATGACGTGGCGTGCGACAAGCAAGATACGATAAGAGAGTACTTCTCAATGGGTCGTCACTCGAACGTCGACTGCTTCTATCTTTGTCAGACGTACGCGAGAATACCAAAACATCTTATACGCGACAACGCGAACCTGCTGATCTTGTTTAAACAGGATGGTACCAATTTGAAACACGTGTACAACGATCATGTGAATACCGACATGTCGTACGAGGATTTCAGTGAATTATGTCGTACTTGTTGGCAACAAAAGTATGGATTCCTAGTGATAGATAAGGACAGCTCGCTTACGAACGGGCGATACAGAAAAGGATTTAACGTGTTCGCGATACCGCAAAACGATTAGTCGCTGCCAACATTTTGTCGAGAAGGGTGAAACGCTCGACATTCCGTCAACATGGCTGAAAGCGATAATATTCGTGAGCGTGAAAAGATTGCGAAGGAGATTGAGAAAACGAGCGAATCGATCCGCAAGAAACATCGCGCTTTAAAGACCGGTAAGATCGACGACGATATCGCGGTCAAGACCCATTTTAGACCTATTATCGAGCCACTACAAAAAATCGCCGACAACTCTAGCTTTATCGCGATGAAAAATGAGCCGGAGAGTAACACTGGCGCTATAATTAAAACATTACCCATCAAGCGGTATAAGGAGAAAGAGGAGGAGGATGAGGAGGAGGAGGAGGATGCGACACCGAAAAAGAGGAAACGATTGAAGGCTAAACGTTTATTGACGCCGCGTACATTGGATGAACCGCTGCTAACCTCTACACCGCTGATAACCTCCACACCGTCCGGGACAACGAGAACCGTACAATCCAGGATACCCAAATTACTTGATGAGATCGAAGAAGTTCTCGAAAAATCCCAAAAAAACCTGTTTCAAGAGGAAGTTTTCGAAACCACGGGCAACCCGCTCGAAACATCCGTTCGAAACAGATTACAAACGTCGGAAGGTCAAGAAGTGTTACGAGAACACTTGGGATCACTGGGACAAAAATACATAGGTGCTCTTCTTAGCGGTGACGAAAGAAAAAACACGATCGATCACGTGTACGGCGTCTATTTCGACGAGAATGGAATGCGTCTCGGTAACAAACGATTTGACATTGACAAAGATGACTCTATAATCATAGACAAAGTGAGGTATATTGGTACACCAGGATTATACGAGTTGATCTTCAAGAGAATTCCCGACGATGTCATATACACTGAGGACGATATGCAAAAATATAAGAGCATATTGATGATGACGAGTGCGCATAAACGTCAATATGATGCGCAAGGTCAATTAAAGAGCAACAAGGGATACAAGTATAAACAAATAATCGCGCCGTTGATGTCGATCGAATCGAAAAAGAAAAAAACGGGAACGGGAGTATTCACGCCTCGCGCGATGACGCTAACCGACAATAAGATCGATTACGTGCACTGGGACGATCCCAACGAGCTAGTGGATCGCCTACGATTGCTCGACGCTTCGCGCCGAGCTGGTCACAACGCTCACGACAACGAGATCCTGTCGATCATAGAAGAACTTCGCGAAGCTGGCCTTATTATAAATTAAACGGTGTCTCGACAAAACTAATCAGTCGATCGACGTTACTCACATCGAAAAAAAAAATGCCTATCAACAAATTTGGATTATTCGAACGGAGAAATGAAGAAATCTGCACAAGCGATCATTTGGGTAAATTGGCGACAAGTTACTTGCGTCGAAACGCTCTGTGTCGCGTCGCTACGGACTATGACGCGAGGTCGCGCAAGATTCGTCGTGTAGCGCAACCTGAGGCTGATACCGATGCAGTCAACAAACTGTACATGGAACAATATGTTAAAACGTTGAAGAATCAACAGAAAGAATCAGACGAAAAGCTGATTGCGTTCGAGAAGGATATGCAAGCTTTGCAGATTGCGATAAACGAACTTCGACGTGCGATTAACACTAATTCAGAAACGGCTATCAATCTATAATGAGCTGTAGCGAACAGTTTAGGAGCAGCTATTGTACAATTATTAAACATCTACAAAGACTTATCGAACGGCTACAAACGCTTATCGAACGGCTACAAAGGCTTATCGAACGGCTACGAAGGATTATCGAACTACAATGAGTGACAGCGATCGAAGAGGAAACGACCTCGAACGGGTCAGCAACGGCTATTGAACGGCTATTGAACGACTATCAAACGACAGTGAACGGCTACGAACGGTTATTGAACGGCTATTGAACGGCTACGAACGGGTCGAACGGCTATTGAACGGCTATTGAACGGCTATCGAACGACAGTGAACGGCTATTGAACGGCTATCGAACGGCAGTGAACGGCTAAAGAGTGACAACGAATAATAAAACGCATGGTGATACGTATCGTTTATTTGATCGACGAATCGAAACAACGATGGATCGACGATTGGGAATAATCGAAGAAGCGAAGAAACAACATAGTTTAGAGAAACGGCAGTTGGTGAATGAACTGCACGCACCGGCGAGAAAAAATTTCCCCCGAAGACACGTTATAGTGCGGGGATACGATGACCTGTGGCAAGCCGACATCGTCGAGATGCGTCCGTACTCTCGTTTCAACAGAGGTTACAACTACATACTCACTGTCATCGATGCGTTGAGCAAGTACGCGTGGGCTGTACCACTCAAGAGTAAAGGTGGAAGCGAGACAGCTGACGCTATCGCCGAGATAATTCGAGATAGCAAGAGGTGTCCGAAAAATATACAGACCGATATGGGGAAGGAATTTTATAACGTCGACGTGCAACGGCTCATGCGAAAACACGACATTAATCATTATTCTACATATTCGACATTAAAGGCATCGATCGTTGAGCGATTCAATCGCACGCTGAAAAACGACATGTGGAAGATGTTTACGCTAAACGGATCTTACAAGTGGATCAACGTGTTGCCGGAACTCGTATCGAATTACAACGCGCGCAAGCATAGAACGATCGGTATGCGGCCCGTCGACGTTACCCCCGCGATCGCTGAAAGACTCTTGGCTACTGTATACAACCATGTAAATATCGCGGGTCCGGCGAAATTCAAAGTAGGTGATTCGGTACGCGTTAGCAAGTACAAGACAGTTTTCGAGAAAGGTTACACGCCAAATTGGACAACCGAGGTGTTTAAAATTATAAAAGTGCAGCATACTAATCCCGTAAGCTATCTACTTGAGGATTATCGCAAAAAATCTATCGCTGGAGCGTTCTACGAACACGAGTTGCATCGCGCGAATTATCCGGACGTGTATCTCGTGGAGAAAGTACTGCGCAGGAGGGGTGACGAGGTTTACGTGAAATGGCTGGGATTTGACAATTCGCACAATTCTTGGATACATAAAGACAATGTGATTTAATTAATTAATTTAATTTTCATACAGTGTTTATTTTTTTAATTTTCTGGAAAAAATATATATGTATAACATTATAATATTTGAAAAATAAAAATATACATAAAAATATATACATAAAAAATCCTTATCATTATTCCTTTCTATAGTATATGTATTTTTAATAAGTTATAATAAGATGCATGAGATACACATAAAAATATATGAAATATAAAAAAATCCTTATTAATATTCCTTTCAATAGTACATGTATTTTTTTTAATAAGATAATAAGATGTATGAAATATACATTACATAAAAATATATACAATATAAAAATCTTTATTAATAATTCTTTTAATAGATAGTTTATCGCACACATTTTACATTTTACATTTTACATTACATATTACAATGGTATCCTATAATGTCCCCACGGTAATGTATCTATGGTTTCAGGTACGATATACCGCTTATCGTCGTACGGACTCAAAGCAATTTTCGTCTCGCAGATCGTGTATACTTGGTGCAGTTTAGATCGTATACACGACTGCTGGCGCGTCATTTCAATTTCTTCTTTCAAACACCGCGTGTAATCGTCAAACGTTATCGTTCTCGCGACAACGTTGCTCTTGACGCCTTTAACTTTTTTCGTGTCTTTCTTTCCATCCACTCGTAATGCGTACATCTTTGCTCTGAGCCCGACGAATTCGGTCATTATGGCACCGTTATTTTCATCCTTCATCAGGCCCGGTACTTTTTTATTTTCAAGCGGTATACCGTACGCATTGTCTACCGCATAATCGCTCGTGTCAAATCTGGCGATATCGCGCTTCATGTTCTCATACACATCAACGCACTCAATGTGATATATCAAACTATCTGTGTCGGTATACATAATCTTACATTTATCGCGATACATTGGCGTCATATACTCGTGATGAAATTCATACAAACATGTCTTGGATATGTCGAGTATGCACATACCCACGTAAATCGGCTTGTAGAATTTCACCTCGAGTTTACGCAATTCCACAGCGATTAAGTTTTCTGAAAAAACGCTTCTGCTGTGGAAATTTGGTTTCGCGATCATCGCTTCTGCACCGTACTGGCCATCCCATTTTGTTAATAATTTTACATCTACACGATTACGCACATTTTCCATCGTTTTACCAAACACAGCATTATTCATTAATTTATATAAATTTTTCTCGAAATCGTTTTTCGCGAGTGTTCTGAAATGTGTATTTAATTCGATATAACTGCGAAGCCATGGAGATTGCGTAAATTGTAATACGCGATGTATTTTTGTTACACGAAGGCCGTGACGCGTACACTGCTGTAGGTTACGGTAGTGTATCACGTAACGCTTCTTATCATATAACGTTGCAAGTAGTTTGAATTCCCGCTTACCGGGCGGCTTGTCGCGCGTTGGACAAAACGGTAGATCAATGTGCGTATCGTGAAGATGTCGCGGGTATTCGAGATCGACTTCGAGGATATAGCCTGTAGGGGAATCTAGCGCGATAGATGACGCGTCAAAATTCGACACGTCGTCGACCCATCGAAAATCGGCATAGGGCAACGGTTGACACATTGCCCATCCGTATAAATTATTAACGTCAAAATACATCAAGTATGACGATGGTTTCGATGGATCGTACGACTCCATGTACTTGTTATTAGCGCGAGCGTATCTGTTGGAACATTGACTTAGACCACCGCGTATACCACGTTCGATGAACATAACCATGTCGATATCCGTAAGCAACTCGAACGTGATCTTTGTATGCTTTAACATGGCGTCCCACGTGTATCCGGGGAGAGTATAATAATACGCGGGGTCGAGTCCGTAACTTTTGATGCAGCTATCGCGAAAATTTTCGAAAATATCTGCTAATAACAATACGTCGATTTTGAGATACATGTCGCTATATTCGCCCAGCGTCCGAATGGAGAACCGCGTCCAGACGTTCTCGGCGTGCGCGTAATCGCTCTCGGATACAGTTTCACCGGTCAAAGAACTGTAAAACGATTCGCGCGGTGGTAAACACGTATCGTGCAACCTGTCAATGGAATCGATGTATTCGTATGGAAATACACCTTTTCGCGTTAACAAATTGAAATTTTCGGCAGATAAATTTTGAAATTCCGATTTTAAAATTTTGAGTTTATCTTTGTCCAAAAATGATGCCAATTTATCGAGACTCGATGTAGAAATTTGTATGAATCGATGAAACGTAATTTTATTTGATTTTTTGATTCTTCTTTAAAATCAACACTTTTAGTAAATGAAATATATTTTTCCTTGGTTATCGGCAATAACTCGATTTTCCCTTCGAACGCTGTGGCTATTTCCTCGATGATAAAATGAGAATCGTAACCGGATAAATTGTGAAAAACTATCGGAATGCAAAAAGAATCTTTATAATTTAGATTACAATTTGAATGTGCAGGACCTCTGTACCGCCCGGTCAGATGGCAATGATCGCGAACGCGTGTATCGTCTTGCGCGAACGGTTTTTCGCATATGTGACATTGAGTAACGTGATAAAATTTTTTCTGTTCTTCGAACGTTAAATCTACCATGGGGACATTTGTTTTTAAAATATTTTTTACGCGTAATGCCAAATTTTTAAGATCTTTAACGAACCATGCTATACAATCGGCGCTACGATGCGAATGATACGCCGATAAAGATTTGTCGAACGAGCAATGTACATAGTAAGCTATGCTAAATACTTGATGATGATGTTGATATAATTTCTCTTCTTCCTTCTTGGCCAGGACGCATTCCAAGTCGGCGTACACAATGAATGGAAGCCGCTCCTTCCGATTAGGGTTGCTGAACTCGAGCCACTTGTCCTTGTCGCTCGGCAATCGGACAGCGCAGTCGTTTAGCTTTCCGCAGTCGACCGTATGCAACTGCAACTTGTCGTCCGAACCAAAATAATGTAGACATCTGTAAAGGAAAAAAAATTTTAATTAAGATTTTAACAATCCATATTATAATTATACAAATTATAATTATTCAAATAATATAAAATAAACTTACCGATCGCAGATATATTTCTTGTGATCTTTTTTGCTGAGTTGCGAGCTCACTAGTCGGGATAGATTCTTGATCCACGCGAAATGTCCCACGCTGTTGTTACCATCTTCCACGTATAGCAGATTCACATGCTTGTCCCGTTTCTGCTGTGAAAGATGTATCGGGGCAATGTTGTTCTCTTTCTCGATGCTGTACACGTTGATTGAAATGTTATTTGCATGTTCAAATTTCTTAATCTGATTCACAGTCGCTGGAAACTCAATGTCCCGGAGATTCAGCACTGTCGCGTAATGCGGGTACGATGATTCCCGTTCCGCGTGACTTTCGGCGGGATACAGAGCGGCGACCACTGCCCACGCGAAACATGCATTGTCCTTTGATTGCACGTTAATCACCGCTCTCTTCATCATAATATCCCGCGGTAACTTGATGTGACATCCCGCGTGCATGGGATTGAACTTGTTAATATTTACAGTCAAGTTCAGTATTCGCGACAAAGCCCACCCGCTATCGCGTTCCTGAAATTCTTCCAGAGACGCTAGGGTGGACTCGATAACGCGCTGTTCGTACCACTCGCGTAAATTGGACGTGCGAAAGAGTTCATGGTTTCTTGTATTTACACTTTTATTCGCATGTTTATCTCCGGCCACAAATTCACCATTGAATATTGTGTTCACTTTTATACTGCTGTGTTTTTCTAGAGCGTCCTGCACATGTTCTATCACAATGTCTTCGGCATCCTTGAGAAATTGGCGCGGTTCGATGTGATTATAATTTATCACCGCACCAGTCGATACGCGACTCTCGAACGCGGTATCGATCTCTCGCCAAACGAGTCTCTCCGCGTTATTGTCATCGCTGTATTCACCACCACTGGGAATAAATCTTCTCTGCAATCGAGTTTTTGCACCTTCGAGCTGCGCGATTTTGGCTGCCAGAGATTGTCTCTTTCCGATCGAGAGTCGCGGACGCTTAACACGACTGCGTTCTTCGAGCTCTTTGATCAATTCTTCGCAACGCTGCAGCCATGCAAAATACTCGTCCAAGGTGGTAATTTGGCGAGATCGCTCTATCAGATCGCCTTCAGTTGCTCGATGTTTTCCATTTTATGTATTATCACACAATATATATATATCACAGAAGACTAACAGAACACTATCTTTTTTCTGACAAAACACTTTCCGAGAGAACACTATTTTTTGCTACCGACGTGTCGATGCGTTTTCAAATGATGTACTATGATCTGCTGCGCTTCGATCCTTCTTATATTCGACCAACAAGCTTTCAGAGACTGTTGGGGGTTGACACGAAAGAAAATTTTCTTGCAAATGTACCTAGGATCGTAGAAAAAATGCGCTATTATATTACACAGATTGCTTGAAAAGGTTGGACTGAAATATCTCAAAAATGTAAGTTTATGAAATAAAGTCATAAAAATATGTATAAGAGTAAAAAAAAAAAAGGAATATAAAAGGTTTTCTATAGTATCCCATTTGCAAGAAAATTTTCTTTGTGTCCCCCGATAATCTCTGAAAGCTTGTCCGCTTAATCTCTATTGTTTATACGTCGAACGGGAAAAAAAAACCTGGAATTATCTATTACGGGTGTACCTCGAGAGTACAAAGCAGCCGAACATCGGCGCTGATATGTAAACGAGGGAGACACCTCCGATTAGTCAATCAAAGCCAATTGTGTCCAATTGTATTGTGTCTAATCGAGTAATCCCCAGACAAAGCAGCCGATCATTAGCGCTATTAAAATTTTTCCTTAAAAAATAAAATTTTTCCTTAAAAAATAAAATAAAATACAATAAAATAAAAGAACAATAAAAAGGATTAGGTCCGCAAAATCTTTTTCAAAATATATAATAAAATACAATATAAATAAAATAAAAGAACAATAAAAAAATATATAGTAAAATCTTTTTAAAATATAATAAAATAAATAAAATAAAATAAAAAAAAAAAAAAAAAAAAAAAATAAAAAAATACAATAAAATAAAATAAAAGAACAATAAAAAAGATTAGGTCCCCAAAATCTTTTTCAAAATATAATAAAAATAAAATAAATAAAATATAATAAAACAAAAAATAAAATAAAAGAACAAAAAAGGATTAGACCCAAAAAAGGATTAGACCCAAAAAAGGATAGCCTAAAATCCTTTTCAAAAGAATACCGCTCTTTTGTTTATGCTTGTCATTAACGTGACCCCCCCCAACCCCCGCGTGACGTCATACCCCCGCTCCGCTGAGATCCCCTCGCACCTCACCTCCCTCAGAGGACCTGGGTTAGAACCGGCCTACTACATCTACTAACCTCGATATTCCGTACAGGCTGAAGCAATAATATTCGCCGAGCAAAAAGATTTAAGTGACGGGAGAATATGAGAAGAGACGAGCGAATCGATCCGCAAGAAACATCGCGCTTTGAAGACCGGTAAGATCGACGAAGATATCGCGGTCACGACCATTTTAGCTTATTATTGAGCCACTGCAAAAGATCGTCGACAACTCTAACGTAATCGGGTGAAAAAACGAGCCGAGAGAGTAACGCTATAATTAAAACGTTACCCCATCAAGCGATACAGAGGAGAGGAGGAGAGGAGGAGGGAGGATGCGACACCGAAAAAGGAACGATCGGTGAAAGCGAAAACGTTTATCGATGTCGCGTATATCCGATCTATCGGAGCTGAACCGCCGATAACCTTCTACACCGTTCGCGCCGAGAATCGCGCAACCGCGATACCGAATCACTCGCGATCGAAGATGTTTTTCGAAACTACGGGCAACCCCCGAAACATCCGTTTGAAAACATGTTACAAACGTCGGAAGGTCAAGAAGTGTTACGAGAGAACTTGGGACCACTGGGGCAAAAATACATGGGCGCTCTTCTTAGCGGCGTAAAAAAAAAACCGATCGATCACGTACGGCGTCTTTCGAGAATGGAATGCGTCTCGGTACAAACGATTCGGCATGACAAAGATGACTCTATAATCATAGACAATGTGAGATACATCGGTACACCGGGATTATACGAGTTGATCTTCAATGAGAATTCCCAATGACGCCAATATACTGAGGACATGCGCAAAAATATAAGAGCATATTGATGGCGACGAGTGCGCATAAACGTCGATATAATGTGCAAGGTCAATTAAGAGCAACAAGGATACAAGTATAAACAAATAATCGCGCCGTTGATGTCGATCGAATCGAAAAAGAAAAAACGGGAACGGGAGTATTCACGCCTCGCGCGATGACGCTAACCGACAATAAGATCGATTACGTGCACTGGGACGATCCAACGAGCTAGTGATCGCCTCGATTGCTCGATTCTTCGCGTCGAGCTGCCCAAACGCTCACGACAACGAGATCTTGTCGATCATAGAGGAACTTCGCGAAGCCGGCATTATTATAAATTAAACGGCGCCTCGACGAAACTAATCAGTCGATCGACGTCACTCGCATCGAAAAACAATGCCTATCAACAAATTTGGATTATTCGAACGGAGAAACGAAGAATCAGCGAGCGATCATTGAGGTAAATTGGTGACGAGTTACTTGCGTCAAAACGCTCTGTGTCGCGTCGCAACGGACTATGACGCGAGGTCGCGCAAGATTCGCCGTGTAGCGCAACCTGAGGCTGATACCAATGCGGTCAACAAACTGTACGTGGAAGAACGTTAAAACGTTGAAAAATCACGGAAAGAATCAGACGAGAAGCTGACTGCGTTCGAGAAGGACCTGCGAGCTTTGCAGACTGCGATAAACGAGCTTCGTCGTACGATTAACTAATTAAAACGGCTATCAACCTGTAATGTGCTGTAGTGAACGGCTTAGGAGCGGCTATTGTACAATATATTAACATCTAGAAAGGTTTACCGAACGGCTACGAACGATTATCCAAACGTTATCGAGCTATAATGAGTGGCAGTGATCGAAGAGGAAACGGTCTCGACAAGGCTACGAACGATTCAAGAACAGCTGCGAACGAGGCTACGAGCATCTCAAGGACGGCTGCGAACAAGGCTATGAACACGTCAGGAACGGCTACATACGAGCGGCATACAAGTCCACGAACGGCTACGAACGAGTCAAAAACGACGTGAACGAGGTTATGCGAACGAGGCTACTTAAAAACGACTATCAACAGGGTCAATCACGCCAACAAACCGGCTCAAAAACGACAGTGNCCATTGTCCCTCAGTTACGGAATAACTATACACAAGAGTCAAGGAATTACGTGTAAGAATGCAATGATGGATCTGGGAACCACTGTATTCAGCAATGGCCAAGCCTATGTAGGTTTGTCACGAGTGAGTACATTGGAAGGCCTACATTTGATAAACTTCAATCCGGCATCGGTTAAAGCACACTCGGGAGCCATTGCAGAATATAATCGACTGAGATCTTTGTTCAAATCTCAGCTACCACAAATTAATTCGTCCGAGAAAAAGACTGTAAAAGTTCACGATCGTCGATGGGCCATACCTAATATTATTGATGATGTACAGAATTATGGTTGTGAGGAACCAGAAAGTGTAGTTACGTGGAAAATTTACGGCCTTCGTAATAACGATAATGTTTCGTGTTACGCTAATGTAATATTGCAATGTGCATTTTATTGCGTGCGTATCAGGCAACAAATACTGAAAAATAAAGCATCGAACGCACTGACTGATGCTATATGCGCGTATGCTGAGCGTAAATATTGCAACGTTCAAGCGGTTAGAAGATCTGTCGGAAAACGCTTCGAAGAACAAACACAACAAGATGCTTCGGAATTTTTTATATCTCTAATGTCGATGTATTCCGAAATCAATGATGTATTGGAATTCGAATTGAAGCACGTAACATGTTGCTCGAATGCTAAATGTAATTACACGGTAACTACGCTGGAAAAGAGTTGTTTGCTAATATTACCTATACAGTCAACATTAAAAAGGAAAAAAGGTGTCACGTTACAAACTTTGATTGATTTGGAATTTTCGAAATGGGAAACGATAAACGGCAATTGTAACGAATGTATGGGTACCGTTCTGAAAAAGAAAAACCGTAATCGAATCGACTTTATCCGTCTTAGTAATACAGCTCAATTTATACACTTTAGTGAATGGTGTTTCTAAAAAAGTTATTAACAATCGTATCAACGCCGTACCGACTAAACTAATATCGCGATTAATAAAAAAAAGTACAAGGTAATAAGCGCTATATTTCACGAAGGCGAAGAAATGAATCGTGGTCACTACATGTGTATGTTGAGAATAGACAAAAAATCGGAATGGTACTGCTCTAATGACATGAAAGTTGTTAAAAACAAATGGCCCAAAGGAGCACAAGGGGCGTACATATTGTTCTTGGAGCAGATTAAGTAAGTTTAAAAAATAACTAACAATTAATGACACTTTCTTAGAATGTAACGGATTTCTTTTACAGCACGTTTACATGAACCTTAATAAACTATTGAAATTGATCATTTTAGTCATTTAATGTTATTTTTCAAATTCGGAACATTATAACAAGTAATCGCCTGTTCTGGCAGTGTACAAAGGCTGCCGTAAGCGCCAAAATAAAATATCGGTTGCTCTGGTGCTGTATTAAGGCTGCCGTAAGCGCCGCATTAAAATATTGAATGCAATAAAGTTCTAGCTTGTTTCAGACCTCCAATTAAAAATATTATTTTTGGATCTATTACGTGTCCAAACAAAAATGCGATAGCTGCAATAACGCTGAAATCGGGCTTGTCCTAGGCATCCAATTAGAAAAATTTGATGTAGAATTCTATACCTTAACTACTCGTTTGAGGTGATTCGTGATGCTTGCATTACTATTATAGAAGGCTACCCCAAGCGCCGTACATATATGTACTTTAAAAAGTAGGTGATATCCCATAAAAATTCATAAATGAAAAGATCAAGCCATGTTCAAAAAGAGACCCTCAAAAATTTAATGAATATCTAAATTTAACAATATATTACCATGAAAAGTAACTGATATATTATTCAAAGTGCCAGTTCAAAATAAACATCTAATAATATATTATCATAAAAAGTAACTGATATTATTCAAGGTACCAGTTCAAAGTGAACATAGAGTGTATATTATGTAAATTTAATAATATATTACCATAAGATGTAACTGATTGTATATTATTCAAGATGCAAGTTTAAAATGAACATACATTTATAGAGTGTATATAAGTAAAAATGATTAAAACTTGAATCGAGAAAGTAAAGACCTGTTATTCTTAGTGCACAAAATATAAAAATCATTTATTTAAGTTTGATTAGAAAATTTATACCAGCCTAGACAATGAAAAATATAATTGCTTGTAATTCCAGAGTATCAATTTGTTGATGACTCGGAAAAAGAACATGGCGGCCTGCTCTCAAAAAACTTTCGATGGATAGAATAAATAATTGCATAAAAATTGAATAGAATTTGATAAAAATTTTGAAAATTGTTTAGATGTTCTTTTTCCGAATCATCAACAAATTGATACTCTGGAATTACAAGCAATTATATTTTTCATTGTCTAGGCTGGTATAAATTTTCTAATCAAACTTAAATAAATGATTTTTATATTTTGTGCACTAAGAATAACAGGTCTTTACTTTCTCGATTCAAGTTTTAATCATTTTTACTTATATACACTCTATAAATGTATGTTCATTTTAAACTTGCATCTTGAATAATATACAATCAGTTACATCTTATGGTAATATATTATTAAATTTACATAATATACACTCTATGTTCACTTTGAACTGGTACCTTGAATAATATCAGTTACTTTTTATGATAATATATTATTAGATGTTTATTTTGAACTGGCACTTTGAATAATATATCAGTTACTTTTCATGGTAATATATTGTTAAATTTAGATATTCATTAAATTTTTGAGGGTCTCTTTTTGAACATGGCTTGATCTTTTCATTTATGAATTTTTATGGGATATCACCTACTTTTTAAAGTACATATATGTACGGCGCTTGGGGTAGCCTTCTATAATAGTAATGCAAGCATCACGAATCACCTCAAACGAGTAGTTAAGGTATAGAATTCTACATCAAATTTTTCTAATTGGATGCCTAGGACAAGCCCGATTTCAGCGTTATTGCAGCTATCGCATTTTTGTTTGGACACGTAATAGATCCAAAAATAATATTTTTAATTGGAGGTCTGAAACAAGCTAGAACTTTATTGCATTCAATATTTTAATGCGGCGCTTACGGCAGCCTTAATACAGCACCAGAGCAACCGATATTTTATTTTGGCGCTTACGGCAGCCTTTGTACACTGCCAGAACAGGCGATTACTTGTTATAATGTTCCGAATTTGAAAAATAACATTAAATGACTAAAATGATCAATTTCAATAGTTTATTAAGGTTCATGTAAACGTGCTGTAAAAGAAATCCGTTACATTCTAAGAAAGTGTCATTAATTGTTAGTTATTTTTAAACTTACTTAATCTGCTCCAAGAACAATATGTACGCCCCTTGTGCTCCTTTGGGCCATTTGTTTTTAACAACTTTCATGTCATTAGAGCAGTACCATTCCGATTTTTTGTCTATTCTCAACATACACATGTAGTGACCACGATTCATTTCTTCGCCTTCGTGAAATATAGCGCTTATTACCTTGTACTTTTTTTTATTAATCGCGATATTAGTTTAGTCGGTACGGCGTTGATACGATTGTTAATAACTTTTTTAGAAACACCATTCACTAAAGTGTATAAATTGAGCTGTATTACTAAGACGGATAAAGTCGATTCGATTACGGTTTTCTTTTTCAGAACGGTACCCATACATTCGTTACAATTGCCGTTTATCGTTTCCCATTTCGAAAATTCCAAATCAATCAAAGTTTGTAACGTGACACCTTTTTTCCTTTTTAATGTTGACTGTATAGGTAATATTAGCAAACAACTCTTTTCCAGCGTAGTTACCGTGTAATTACATTTAGCATTCGAGCAACATGTTACGTGCTTCAATTCGAATTCCAATACATCATTGATTTCGGAATACATCGACATTAGAGATATAAAAAATTCCGAAGCATCTTGTTGTGTTTGTTCTTCGAAGCGTTTTCCGACAGATCTTCTAACCGCTTGAACGTTGCAATATTTACGCTCAGCATACGCGCATATAGCATCAGTCAGTGCGTTCGATGCTTTATTTTTCAGTATTTGTTGCCTGATACGCACGCAATAAAATGCACATTGCAATATTACATTAGCGTAACACGAAACATTATCGTTATTACGAAGGCCGTAAATTTTCCACGTAACTACACTTTCTGGTTCCTCACAACCATAATTCTGTACATCATCAATAATATTAGGTATGGCCCATCGACGATCGTGAACTTTTACAGTCTTTTTCTCGGACGAATTAATTTGTGGTAGCTGAGATTTGAACAAAGATCTCAGTCGATTATATTCTGCAATGGCTCCCGAGTGTGCTTTAACCGATGCCGGATTGAAGTTTATCAAATGTAGGCCTTCCAATGTACTCACTCGTGACAAACCTACATAGGCTTGGCCATTGCTGAATACAGTGGTTCCCAGATCCATCATTGCATTCTTACACGTAATTCCTTGACTCTTGTGTATAGTTATTCCGTAACTGAGGGACAATGGAAATTGTTTCCGATGTACTACTATTTTGTGAAATACCTCGAATTTAATATCTACTTTTGTTATTATGAATTCTTTGTTATTCGAAGTAGCTACTTTGATAGAATCAATACAATTTCCGTCAGCAGCGCGATTAACTGCAACTACATTGCCTATCGTTCCATCCTGGGACAAGTCCCAGAGTTACGTCAATGTTTCGTCGAATCATCACTTTAGCGCCAATTTTAATCGCTATAACTCTTTCAATACCAGCTGTTTCCGAAACTTTGTCATCTTTGTCTTCCAGGGTTTTTTGCACTTTTTTTTTCATTGCTGGACCGCAGTCGACATCATCTTCCGCTATCAATAGAATTTCATCGCCGTCGACTCTATCGAGCATTGCCGTGTTTAAAACCTTACACAAATAACACGTGGGCAATAAACATATTGTATCAATCGGTAATTGATTCATATAAATGCAAAGTTCATTCAATCTTTCGTCGCAATTACTTACTTTGAAATTGATTTTCCTTGACTGAAGAACATTAATGTCAAAATTTGTTATCAAACCTATTCGTATTCTAGAAAGTATATCGCGATATGTGTTGTCGGATCTTTGTCGCATATTGATCAAGAGTTCGTCGTAATCAAACAATCTCCACAAATCAGATCCGCCCATGGTACCTAAATACTTTTGAACCTCTGATTGAGACATTTTAACGAACGGAGATTGTCCTTTTACAGGGGAAAGCTGCAATAAATCTCCAAACAAAAGAATGTATTTTCTGCCAAAGAAACCATCATCCGTATCTATCGTATCAAAGATTTCACATAATCGTAGATTGATAAACATAAGTGTTACATTCGAAATCATGGATACTTCATCGATTATAAATAGTTCGACATTCTTCAATTTGTCTCTCAAAGTTTTTAGGACCATGTCTGACAATTGCACGTACTTTGGCGTAGATTCATGAGTGACGGGCAACTGAAACATTCTATGAATTGTCAAGCCATCGGTATTGAATGCTGCGATACCCGTGGGAGCAGATATCGCAGTCGCTTTTTTCAAATTTATTCTGATCCAATGTTTGATCGTTTCAATAAGAAAACTTTTCCCTGTACCACCCTCGCCACTTACGTACAATCGCAGAATCTGATTTTTATTTTGTAAAACTTGACATACCTTGTCGAAGACTCTTTTCTGATCTTCGTTCAATCGCGACATCATTTGCGGTAAATTAATCGGCACGTCAATCTTGCCAAAATCTTACAAATCTTTCATCGCGCCGTCAGCTTCTATCGGATGACAATCCAATTCATCGTCATCGAATTTGTCTCCGTCTGCCGTTTTCAGATCATTTTCGCGCTTCTCCATTAATTCAGCAATGTTTTCAAAAGCTTTTTGTATTTCTTCGAGCCTTTCATGATATTTCATTGCCTTCGTTAAAGCAGACTCTGAATTCTTAAAGGCATCCGTGTAAGTCTCCCATGTACCTTTGAGTTCACTCAAATCTCTCCATGGTTTGAACAGAAGAAGTAGCGAGTAAAAGTACTTTTCAGGTTCAGTTTTTACATTAAATCGATAATGGTTAATTAAATAACACTTTTTTCGTTTCTTTACAAATAAACCCGATACCAGTTCGTAATATTCGATTTCCTCACTTTTTGGCATCCGTTTCGTAATTTCCCAGAATCTGGCAAAATCATACAAATTTAATGATTCTAATTCCTTAAGTCTGTTTGGATAGTAGTCATCGATGAGCGACGGACAATAGATATTCGTAGAATTTTCATCGAGAGCTTCAATTTCATTGAACGTTTTAACTTTTCTGTTTCTCACCTCATTGACGTCGATCCATTTGACAATGGTATCACGTACCGTACCGTACAAGGGATTCCCTAATAGTGTATCCGCAGCTTCTAAAGCACCGCATTCTCTGTTATTCAAAGAACGCATCGCAAAATTCCACAATTTCGATGCCAAGGGCTTATTGGAATCTATCATTGCAAAGTCTATGTTGCATTTTTCCGACTTTGTCGTATATTTTGTTAAATATGAGTTTAAAAACTCTGACTTTTCTCCAATAAATTGTATGTCCATATTTCCCTCCCAAGCCAATTTGATAGCCGGATTATAATCATTGATAAACCTTTCCGACTTCTTGCGAGGAAGATCGTACAATCTGCTCTTACTGCGTAAATTTTTTCTACCCACTATCGAAGTGACGACATCTCTTAAAATGAAATTTTTAGTAACTGGCCGAGGAAAATCGAACCGACACTTTTTGTAAATATTTGTTTTGGTTTTTTTTGTACGCATGCAATACGAGTTATGTTTATGATTCTGATCACTTATAACCGTTTCGTACAATGTTGGCGAAACGTTTTCATCTGGAATTGCACACGTAACGTATTTTTGAATGAACGTAGCTACTTCTTCATCTGGCGATTTTCCCAGCACAGGAGCATCTTTTATCCAAATCATGCAATGCATGTGCTGGATACCTCTAGTTTGATATTCTAGTCGCCAGAAGTAGTGAATAACCTCTCCTATTGGGTTATCGGTCGAACATATAAAATCAATCATGGCTTTGAATTTTATGCACATGAATCTAGACGTGCTTACAGGATCATATGCGATTAGTTCACTGATGCACAACTTTTTTTTATCGGGATTCATGTCTCGTAAATATTCACCCAAATCGGACCATTTCCATTCACTAGGACTCAAAGTCAAAAACCACGTCGCCGGGCCGTAATGCAGAGTCATGCATTTTACATTATTGGACGGTTGTCGCCAAAACTGATCCGTATTTCTCAATTTTGTGAAAATACTCGTTAAATTCGATTCCAATTGTTCGTCTTTCAATTGCTTCAAATATCTACCAGCAGTGTATCTCTTTCGTGGGTTAGCAACCATCATCGTATAATAGATACCGTTTTTCAATTGTCGGTAGTTAGCATCGTTGAGAAGGAAGAACAGATACTGCAGATTCAATCTGAATCTACTGTGTTTCGACATCAATCGCGTTCTGATGAATAAATAATCCGGCAATGCAACATTTCTATCTTCTCGTTGTCCATTGACACCTTCGGGATATAAATCGGGAAAACACATGACGTCCAAATATTTATAACGATTATCCACTGGAACATCTTCGATTTTCAACATTTGATAAAGTTTGAATGCAGATTCGTTGTCGATCCTTTTCGCGTGCATTGGATATATTGTATACTGATCATTAATATCCGAATCTTTGGTGATTTGTGTCAAGAAAGCCTTACGTTTCGAAACTGTTTGATTATTATTATCTTTATTGTACTGTACAGTGTCCTCAATCACCTCGTCTATTTCATCGTCGCCATCGTCTTCATCATCGACGATTTGATATTCTGTTTCTTGCAACTTATCATTTAATAAATCATCAGACGACGCTGGAAGGCGAATTTCCGAATAGTGGAGATTATTGTCTTTCAACCATTGTAAAGCCTTATACACTTTATTAATATCCACTAAATTTTCCCAAACAACTTTTGACTTTTTGGGTATACCTCGAACGAGGATGTGCAACTCGTGATTCAAATTTATAGGATCTTCCGGAGAACATACCTTATCTAATGTTTCTTGTAAAGGCAGAGGCAAATGAAATGTTCTACCATGTACTTTGCGGATCATTTTTCTGTACGGCATATGTTTGTTCGAAACAGCGCCCATCATTTGCACTACTTGGAAGCTGCTCATTCTCTTGATTAACATTTTTTCGTAATCATTGAAATCCGACAAAACATCTGGTAATGGTTTTACGGCAAGATTATTCAAAACGCAAGTAGAAGACCACATACCTTTCCGAAATTTCTCCAAACAAAGCTTACAAATAAATCCAGTATTGTTATTGTGTTCTGTTACGTAAGCCATCAGATTTTTCCAAAATGGTCCCTCTACTTGTTTTCTAAGCTTCTTGAGTTCAGAAACGTCACTACTCATACATAATTTTTCGTAAGAGATACAAGGTAAACGTGGCGTATCCAACAATCGCTTTTTCATAACTTTAAACGCTTCGTAATTTTGCGAGAAAATCTTTTCCTCGATCAAACTAACATCAGTTAATTTTTTTTCATAAAATCTTATTTTATTTTTTATATCATTGGAAATTTCAAGCAATTGATTTATATTAAGAAATTTTAAAGCTGAAAACAAATGACGAAGCTTTTTATAATCGTCTATCAATTTATAGACATTTCTTCGAATATTCCTCACGAAAGGAAAATGAGGCGATAAAGTGCTTATCGTCGCAACGTATGACTTGCAAAGATTTAAATTTGCATAGCATTCCGCAGGATGTCCTAATCTGCTACTCGTATGTGAAACTGTACAATTTTTGAGCTGCGCCATGAATTTATCATTCATTATATTCTTCAAAGTACTTCTTTCAAACTGTTCTAAAAGTTGTACAAACTTTTCCACGGAAATATCACTTATGCGGCATTTATTCTCATCACAGTGCCATATTTTTAATTTTTTATTATTGTTATCTATTAACGGCAAAACATTGATCACTGCATGAGGAAAGGATTGTGCCGTTATAAGTGGTTGCTCAAACTTATTCTTTTGCTCGTAAGCAGTTTCATAAAAATACGCTTCGGAAGACGAAGTATGTTTGGATGAGCCACAAAGAGCTCTAATTCGATCGCTTTTCGGACATTTCAAAATCTTACATTCATTGAATCACAATAACGCAGCTTCAGCAACATTTTTCAAATACGAAAACACTTTTCTTGCTGCCCTAACGTACGACTTTTTTGCTATCATGCACCACTTGAATATCTGTTCAGCTTCCAATCGAGCACACGTGGTTGATTTATTAATTTTCTTCGACGTCTGTCGAATATATAACTCTGAGAATTTTGAAAAGTTAAAACACTTTTGCCAAAATCGAACAGTATTGAATTTTTTCTTTAATCTCTTGAACGTCTTCAATCTTTGTACGATGGATTTCTCGCCACGTTTTGCGTTGCACTTTTTGTTATACAATTTTTTTGAGTCGGAATGTTTTTGTCTGAATTTTTGTTGGCGGTCGTTTTCACGGGCAACATTTTTCAAATAATTTTTTCTTTTAATGTACCGTTTATTTTCTAAATCTTTTTGATATTCATCGATTTGATGCCTTCTTTTACGCAATCCTTCAGAATCTTTGTTGTATGTATCACGCATTCTCTGACGTTTTGTTTCAGGATTTTTTTTGTACAAATCACGCATCTTCTGACATTTTGTTTCAGGATTCATAACATATTTTTGTTTGTGAGAAATAGCATCCTTTTCTAATCGTTTCGAACGCTGTTCTTCAGTTTCTTTGCTACGTACAAGTCTTTTTCTCAGTGCATTCGCCTCTCGTTTTTTCAATGTCTCCAAAGGCAATAGTGTTAATGAAGTAGTTGTATTACAGAGGTATGGAAAATGACTTATTGTTTGTCTTGCAAACGTGGCGGCTAAATGAGGTCTTAGCAAAGATCGATCATACGTCACGATGCAAGGATTTATGCCGAACAGAATCGATGTAGCAATCGCAATTGCCATAGGACCACAATTATAACTGTCGCCTTGCAACTAAACTTTAGGAAAAACTATCGAATTGTTTTGAAAATCATAAAAGGGAAATAATCTCTCCACAAAAATTCGAATTTTTTCATTCAAATGTTGTATATTTGCATTACGACTGCCTTCATGAGAATCATATATAATAACAGACTTTGCGTCATAATGGCAAGTAATCCAATGTCCGCCACCGAAATCACTGTGCAATATTTGCAAATGCTTCTTTTTTGAATTATCGAGTGGAACAATCTGATCGGGAAATATTGTCAGCCATACAGGTTGAGGTGCATAATCAGAATTTCTTTCGAGTAGCGCATGGAAACTATCTATTATCGTTTCCGTCAACCATTCTTTGGAAGCCAAAATGTTTCTTTCCGTATTACCGTAATAAAATTTGTGACATTGATCCATTTTCAATTGACGCTTGGAACAGTTTTATTTATAGATATACAGCGCTTAGAGCAACCTTGTAATGCAAGTATCACAAATCAGATTTTTCTAATTAGGCGCCTAGGGCAGCCAGAATTCGGCGCTATAGCAGCCGATATTTTAATTCAGCGCTTATGGCAGCTCTTATACAGCGCCTGAGCTGCTGATTATTCTTTTTTAATCTGTAAAATAAAACAGTTGTATAAGTACGTAATAAACAAACAAATTAATTATTTTAAACTGGCGTTGTAGAAAAATTTATATAAAATTTTCTGCAACGCTAAAATAATCAGTACATGCAATATGTCTCCTAAGAACTTGCTCTGTTATCTATAAATTCTACAAATAGATCCTCTTTATCAACTAATGCCGATAGCAAGAAATCTATGTAAAAATATTAGGGTCAAAAATTTAAAGGTCAATCTAATTTTAATGTTTAAAAAAATGTAGATTTTTAAACATATCTATTCCTCGCAACATTCGATGTAAATTGTTATAAAGAGGTCCACGTTAAATTTTTTAATTGTTTCATTTTTTGATAATATTACGTCAATAGTTTTATGCACAAATTGATGAGGAATCAATGTTTAAAAAAAATATCTAGATGCTCGATGCAAATTCATACTTTTTCTTGAAAACAACTATATGTTTTCTTTACATCAATTAAGAGATAAATTCATCATAGTTTATGTATATAAAATAGAATGTTTCTTTTTATTTCTTAAAACACATATGGAATTTTATCAAATAGATATTTAATTTAATATGATTAAATCGATTTACTAAGCTGTGTTTGCAATAAATACATATTTTGATGACATCCCGTAATGAAACATTTCGTTGAATCAATGTATATTTTTTCATTTAACTATTTTTTTTCTCAATATACAGTGTGTCCAAAAAATTTTGGCAATCCCTAAATATTTTGAAAAATATGTATTTTTGAGAAAAATGTTTGCAATTTTCAACATGCAGTTGCATACATTTTTTTCAAGACAACTATGCGTTTTCTTTGCATCAAATGATTTGTCTCACTATTCTATACATAATAGTATTAGAGTTATACATAAAAGTATTAGAGTTCATACATAAAAGTATTAGAGTACAACTACCGAAAACTAAATATTTTACGAAATATTTTACGAGATATTTGCGAGATATTTTACGTCAAAATATATCAAATTAAGATATAAAATAAATCAGAAAAAACCTAGCGAAAAAATGCTTCATTATAATGCTTTTAAAAGCTTTTGACACCAGCTGTTAAATTCTGGAAACAAAAATAAGGTGTTCCATTAAAAAAAATCGACTTAATTTTGATCTGGTTTTTATGACGCAACCCAAAGTCAAATTATGAACATCACTAAATATGTCACTTTACACCCTGCAACTTTGTCTTTTTTTTTGTCTGAAACATTTTTCTCAAAAATACGTATTTTTTAAAATATTTAGGGGTTGCCAAACTTTTAGGACACACTGTATACATGACCTACACGCACTGATTATTATTTGGATTATTATATAAATTATTTGGATATGATGTAGAAAAAATAATCGAAAGTGATTACCTGATTGGATTAGCCAGAAATGATCTTAAAAAAAAACATATACGCAGAGAAAAAACTGTGCCACACACTGTTTATAGTAATTTTCTGCAACATTTTAATAGATCAATAATTTTAAATTCTTTTGCATCACATTATTAAAATTAAACAAACATTCCTACATTTAATTCTTGCTATTTTTCAATGAACCAAGTTATTCACAAAGATGCTTGTATTATCTTGCATATATACATAATAATGATTTAATAGCATTTGTGCACTAATTATTTATTTTTATTTAATTATATTTATATTTATATTTATATTTATATTTTATTCTTATTTATATTTATTCTTTCTATTCAAATAAGTTTGATATAAAAAAATTGCACATACATGTGTCGAATAACATCTTATTCCTAAAATACATATGGAATTTTACCAATTAGATATTTAACTTAATATGATCGAATGTGTTCACTAGGTTGTTTGCAATAAATACATATTTCAGTGGCATCCCCTAATAAAACATTTCGTTAGATCAATATATTGTACATTTTTTTATTCAACTACTTTTTTTTCTCAACATATACATACATGAATCATACGCACTGATAATTTATTTACAATTCTTTGAATATGGTAGTTGAGCCATAGACATATTTTGTTTCTTCTAATATAGGGGAAAGGGGGGTAAGATGACGAAGTGGGTAAGATGACGAATTGCTAATTACCCTAAGTTAATGATAGATAACGATCTGGTGCCCAACTCATTAGAGGCTTTTAATAGTAATAAATAATTTACTACAGTGTAACTTTAATCTGTCAACGGTAGCAAATAATATAATAAGAAATGTGTTTTGAATACCCTCGTATGTAATTTTATAATGATCTTGTATAAGCAATCAAATAATTATAGTAAATATTTTTATTTTCTCTGTACAACTACTGCATAGTACAGCTAAAAATGCAAATAATAACGTATCATTATTCTCCCTTTCTCTTATATTAAATTTTTATGAAATAGATAAATAAATGTAATGACATTGGGATAAGATGACGAATGTCATCATATTATCATAAATAATATTTTTATGTGTCCCAATAGTAATAATAATTATTTGTTTTGTACTTCACTTTACTTTAGATTATAAAATATTTCTATTTTTATTCTAATCTAATATTTTATGTTCTTTAAATTATATATCAGTATTGGGTATCATAAATAACTTTTTTTCTTTATAAATAATAAGTGTACATGTATGTATATTATGTTTTTCAGATATTATAATCATTTTTATTCATGAAATATTTATTTTTAAATTTCGTCATTTTACCCACTATCGAAGTCATCTTACCCACATAGGGGGGCAAAATGACGAAATTGACACGTCCTCAAAAAATTTAAATTTAATAAAAATCTGATATATTTATAAAATTTTCAATTTTTGCAAATGATAAGCAAGACTTCAGCTTATCCAAAAAAAATAAATCACTATTTTGCCATCATTATACAACTCAGGAAAAATTGACAAACCTTAAGGTCGTCATCTTACCCCCCTTTCCCGTACTTGTATATGCAACATCGCCGGTTAGATATTTAGTAACAAGAAAAGTAATCGAATATGGAAATCGTGAAATTCATACAAATAATTGAATTGCTGAGTAATCCGCATACTGCGATAGAAATAAACACAATTTCAAAAACCGATAGCGTTAATTTTCTTGATTTGAAGAGTACTATAATGAAATTATTTAATTACTTTTCATTCAAGTTGATATAAAAAAATTGCATATACATATGTCTAATAACATATCTTCCCAGATAGCAAAATGCTAGCAGTATGCCAGCAAACTCAACCATGACTTTGCAGCAGATTCCGATCCGCTGCGTCCCCATTAAGCTCAGTTTCTGACAACACATTTTGCCGATGTAATATAGCAGTGAAAATGCAGCAAAAATCAAGCATTATTTATTATTTTATTATAACAGCAAATACGTAGCAAATATCGAGCAAAATTTACCATGATGAACATTGATGGCAAAAGTGCAGCAGAAATCGAGCATGATGTGCTGTCACGGCATAACAGTAGAAACAAGGCAAAAATACAGCACGATCTGACATATCAGGTACTGATGGCAGAAACGCAGCAGAAATCGAGCATGGCCTGCCGTCACATCGTAACAGTGAAAACACGGCAAATTCAAAGCAAATTGTCTAGTGAGCACAATAATATTTTAATAGATGTAATAAAATTGAATATTATAAGTATTGCATAAACACTGCATAAAAACCGAAGAATTCCCCTTATAATTTATTACAATAATTATACACGATAAAATAATTGCATTTATAAATATAATACATATTATATTCAGAATTGCACAAATAATTAGCGTAATTAAATAATAATAAAATAATTACATTTAAATTAATAAAACTATTATCTATAAAATATTTATATAAAATATTTATATAAAAATTCCTATTTATATTAATCTTATTTTTTGCATCAAATAGGCAGTAAATATATTCTAAATTCCCTGTTGAAATGTCATCAGAAATTATTTAAGCTAATGAAAAGATCTTACACTTTTACTTTTAATCTTATAGTAACCACGCTCCACATGTTTTATATCTTACTCGTGGCAGAAACTTGAATACGAAAAAAATCGTGTAACAATACGCCGCTCAGCAATAAAAGGAAAAACTATTTCTCAATATTATTAAACCATGCTGTGTTGCTGCTGCATTTTTGCTATTATTATGTGAGACGATAGCGCGTGCTCGATTTCTGCCACGTTTCTGCTCTCACACTGTATTTTCAGATGAGCCTGCTTTCTAACTATGTTCTTTCATCATGAAATAACATCATGTTATGCTTAATAGTTGTTTATTTTCTGTAAACATATTGTGCCAACACGCAATCCTCAAGTTGTGCGGCTTTTATGCTAAGAGCTCCTGTTTACTTTTTACAGTATTTTTTATAACATTATGCAAATATATAACATATGCAAAAATTGCTTATTTTCTGCTGCACTTCTGCCGATATTAATTGAGACTTATTTAATAAGCATCACATTATTAAAACCTAACAGACATTCCATACCTCCTACATTTAATTTTTGCTATCTTTTGATAAATCAAATTATTCGTAAGATTGCTTGTATTATCTTGCATATACTTATAAGTAATAATGATTTAACAGCACATATGCACTAATTATCTGAACGAAATTAAAATTTTTACAAAAACAGGGTGTATATTTTGAGGAGTGATATCATTAAATCATTTAACAATTATTTGGATATGATAAAACTATAGAAAGTAATTACCTGATTAGAGTAGCCAGAAATGCTTTCCAAACCAAAAAACATATATATGCAGAGAAAAAACCTCTCTGCGTATAGTCACCGTCTATGCGACACTTTATATAAGTAATTTCCTGGAACATTTTAATATAAATCAATAACTTTGATTATTTTTAGCATCACATTATTAAAACCAAACAGACTTTCCATACATTCTACATTTAATTTTTGTTATTTTTCAATAAATCAAGTTATTCATAAGGCTGCTTGTATTATCTTGCATATATTTATAAGTAATAATGATTTAACAGCATATATGCACTAATTATCTGAACAAAATTAAAATTTTTACAAAAACAGTGTGTATATTAATTTTAAAAAATTATGAAATTGTACGAAATAGAGTTGTCTAATTTCCTACAAAAATAATAATGCAAAATAGTTGTTTAATTTTCTACAAAAATCATAATACGTATCCAATTTTCCAATTGTAAACGTACATTGAAAAAAAAGTTGTTGATTTAATAGTATATTGGTGTTATTGAAAAATATTTCATTAATTCGAACCGCAACACTCAATACCATTACATAGTATAATAAATTTAATTCAAAAACGACATGTTTGTTTCACACAACATAAAGATATTGAAATTATTTTTTCATCCAATGATATATATTATGTTTCTTTAATTATACATATATGCAATATATTTCGTCGATTAGATATTTAATAGCAAAAAAATTGATCTAATATTGAAATCGTGTAATTGATACAAATAATTGAAATGCTGAGTAATCCGCCAACTATGATTGAAACAAACACACTGTGTAGACAGATATCGATAGTGTTAATTTTCTTAATTTGAAGAGTGCTATCATTGCTAATTATCTTGCATATATCTATACGTAATAATGATTTAACAGCGTTATATGCGTTCATTTATTTATAATAAGTAAATGTTATTGTGCATATAATATGAAATAATTACCTGATTAAAGCGGTTTTTTCGACGCACTGGAAATTATTGCCGTCGGTGACTTTGAAACTCACACAGCAACAATTCACACAGGACTTCTATCACACGCGGCCAAGAACAACACACGTGTCGCGCGACATCGAGAGAGCGAAAGCCGCGAACGTCAGGACCGCGTGAAGCGGCGGGCGAAGAAGGCGCCCGAGAAAGGACGGCACGTTGTATCTTGCAGCGTCCAAAAATTCGACTCGACAGCATCACGAGACGAAGGAATTTCGTCATCGTCACCTGTCGGCAACGACCCTACTGGGAGGAGGTTAAAAGGGCAATTTGACGATATGGCAGCTACGTAAGCCCGGGGTGCTTTCGCCTCCGGCACAGCATTGTACAAGTCACACGGCAGCGATAAGCCGTGTCATAACGGGATTGGACACGCGATTACGCACCCCTGTCGCGCAGCCCTGGCAAGGGGCAATCTATCGATTCTAGATCGCAAAATTGATATTCAACGATTACTTGTGTCTCGATATCTGTACAAAGTGTCAGTACTTCTCAGTTTCGTACTTCGTACTTCAAGTGTTGCAACAATTACTGCAAAAGTTTGGACCATTTTTCTTCGGTAAATATTAAGCAAAAGTTAATTTTAAACTTACTTAATCTGCTCCAAGAACAATATATACACCCCTTGTGCTCCTTTAGGCCATTCTTTTTTATACTTCCGTATCATTAGAGCAATACCATTCTGATTTTTTGTCCGCTCTCAACACATATAGTAACCACGAATTCATTTCTTCGCCTTCGAGAAATATAGCGCTTATTACATACCTTGTACTTTTTTTTAATCATGTTATTACTCGATACGACGTTCATCCAATTGATAATTTTTTTAGAAGCATTTACAAAAGTGTATAAATTGAGCTGTATTGCTAAGACGAATAAAGTCGAGTCGATTACGATTTTCTTCTTCAGAACGGTACATTCGTTACAATTGCTGTTTATCGTTTCCCATTTCGAAAATTCTAAATCAATCAAAGTTTGCAGAATGACTCTTTTTCCTTTTTAATGTTGATTGTATAGGTAATATTAGCTAGTCGAAAAGCAACAAACATTGTGTCGCGATATCTTTTCGTTTCTTCGTGATTCCGGTACAGTTAAAAAAAAGTTGTTCACTTGACTAAATGTGTTCAACTGATTATTATTTCTTTGATTGAAATATTTAAGTATTAAGTATTTAAATTATGTCATATTAGATTTATTACCATATTTAATTTTCAATATTTAAATTATTTAAGAATTAAATAATAATCAGTTGAATTTATTTAGTTAAGAGTAAACAACTGTTCTTTCTCACTGTTCTCGCGAAGCGATTCAATAATTGTAAACACGTCTCGAGTGTGTGGGATAATTGCCATACAGCGAAAGTTGAGATATATCGAACCCGCGTGTGTGAGAATCATGAGTTATATCGAAATTGCATGCGTATAATCCGACCCGTCACAAATATCTCGCGATTCCTGTACATTTTGTTTATTGCGTGAGTGTTGCTTTCGCAATTACTGTCGCGTTTAATTTTATGTTTGTCGTATATGCGAGTGCAATTTTGTGCGTGTACTGAACGCAGTAAGAAAGTCGGAAGATATTAACAATCCGTGTACTCGATTCATTAAACACATTAAATTTATTAATCATTAAAGATAATTTATCATTAACGATAATTCATCGAAATTTCGTTCCACCGAAGTAGAATATTTATTGCGCCACCAAGGCGAGTGCGAGCACATTTGCGCGATTATCTTTTCGTGAGCGAGAATTGTCGATTCTTTTGTATATTACCGTTGTCGTCACCGTATTCCGCGTACCTTAATTACGCGTCCGAAAAATGCCCCAGAATTATTTGACACGATCCGCAAAGCCGCAATCGATACATACTAATAGCGTAATATTAATATTCTTTATTTATATAAAAATTTTAGAATAATGGAATCATCGTCATCATCATCGTATCGCAACATGACATCAATAGACAAAGATGTATGTATCGTTGTTCCTTATTATATAATATTATTATATTATTATAAAATATAAGAAAACTAATATTCTTAATTTATATGTAATTTCAGATACTAATGAGTGAAGACGACCCCGTCGCCGCCGGTCCCGTCGTCGCCAACCCCGTCGCCGTCGGCCCCGTCGTCGCCGCCGGCCCCGTCGCCGCCAACTCCGAACGGAGAGGTAACATATTTTAATTATTTTTTGTTAATAACATAATTTGTTTTCTGACTTATGTATATACAATTTTATCAAATAGTGTAAAAGTAAAATCGTATAAATAATACAAATAATTGAACTATTAATTATTCGGCATATTGTGATTGAAACTAACTTCATAAACAGAGGTCGATTGTGTTAGTTTTCTTGATTTAAAAAATGCTATATTTAAATTATTTAATAATTTTTTTCGTTCAATTAAGTTTGATATCAAAAAATTGAATATACATATGTTTCAGGAAATAAAATACATATATCATTGGATCAAAGAAATATTCAATCAGAACGTTACTTTTGAATTAAGTTTCTCATATAACGGTATTAAGAGCATACACACAGAAAAATACATACTATATACAAGTAAATATTACTTATTTCAAGTATTTCATAAGAGTTTGTATATCGGCAAATCTATCATAAGTTCATCATAAGCATTTATTTTACTTAAAACGTATTCTAAATCCTAGTAAATCTAATATTTCAATCAAGAATATTAAATTAAAACAAAAATTCTATTTGCTTATTATATAGAGTCAATGGAAGAAAACCATATGTTTTAACAAAGATATCTCTTTTTCTTCAGATAAACTCTTCCTTTGTTTGAATCAAATATTATTTTTACTAACGTAGAATAATTACTTATTTTCAAAAAAGAAAATATATATTTAGTGCTAGAATGTAAATTTTTTCAGAAAAGTAATTCGTTTCTTTGAAGCGAGAATATTATTTAACGTATATGATAAGTTCTTTACTTCGTACAAGAATTTGATATAATTAATTAAAATAAAATTTCTATAAATACAAATAAAATTAATATTTATTCCTAATATTCGATTTTCTCATAAGAAGTAGCTAAATAATTTGAAACAAAGTAATAAATTCTCTCATATATAGCTTTTTTGGAAAAAAATGATTTTAAAAATTTATTCATTAATAGGTCTTGCAGAAAAAATCACTTGTTTATATCGCTTAAGCGTTTATATCAAATTTTATAATATTCCTCGAATGAAAATAATTACTCTTTTTAAGTATATAATAACAAGCTTTTCTAGTATTTGTGACGAATCTATTTCAAGACTATTATCAACAAAATATTCTTTGTTAAAGATAAATGTTACTTAAAAGAAGAAAAATAAACTGAGTAACTAATTTTCTTAGCAATAGAATGATATTTTTCTGTGTGTAGTCGAAAAAAAATATCGTTACTTATCAAAAGTTCATTTTTGCAATTATTGTTAACGATGTTGTCATTAAAAAACTGATAAATTTACTTGAACAAAAAAAATTAAATGATTAAATTAAATAATTAAATAAAATTAAATTAAATTAAAATTAAATTAAATAAAATGAAATGAATGAAATAAAATAAAATAATAAATAAATAAATAAAAAATAAATAAATAAAAATAATGAATGAAATAAAATGAAATAAAATTAAATGAATTAAATGATTAAATAAAATAAAATTAAATGATAATACCTAAATAGTATACCATACAAAATATACCATATGTTATATCTAGTTATTAATAATTTGTTTTTTAATTACAGTTTACAGAGGGAGACGCGCTGGAGCCCGCGTACAGAATGACCGCTTTATGCGGTTCCTCATGCGGCTATCCGCGGCCCAATATTATTGGGGTAGCGGGCCGAGAAACCGCAGAGGAAGAGACAGAAGAAACAGAAACAATTACAACAATAACAACAACAACAACAACAACAATAATAATAATAATAATAAATAAATAAAATATACTATAAATGTCAATAAAATAAAAAAAATAGTCAAAATTATATCAAAATTTATTTTAAATAACCTTTTGGTTAATGATTTAGCGATAGCAATCTTTAAATTAAGAAAACTAACATAATCGAGCTCTATTTAATATTTCGAAATATTTCTATCAATTACAATGTATGGATTAACTAACAGTTATTTGTATCATTTTGTTATAGTCCGAGAGACTATAACTTATTATACCATTATAATAGAATATATAATAGAACATTCGCGAACCGCGCAAAACCGCCATCTCAGCAAACCACGCGCGAGAACGCTCGCCGGAAACGCGAAAGACGCTAACGAAGGGATTCGACTTTGAACCTCCTTCGCTTGCATTTGGACTTTGGACGCCACGAAGAACCCCCATGACCATACATGGTCATGTCGCTAGGCGATCCCCTCCAAAACACCCTCGAAACCGAGGAAATAAAAACCGTCCACCGCGAATCCGCGGCGGACAGTCGTTAATTATAAATCAAACAACAACTAGTACGAGATCAAGGGCTAACCACTATACTGTGCGATAAATCACCCGACGAGATTATTAAACGCTCTAAATCTACGAACGAAGCGATTCAGAAGAGAGCTACGACGAGAGGGCTCGAAGGAAATTGATTGATATACGATTATTTCCAAATAAAAATATCTTTAATAATCAAATTGTACTTTGAAATAAAGCAAATACAAATATAAAAAGGAACTTAGGATCCCGCGATTATTCAACTTTCCCGGCTACCCCACACCCTGTGCCGCGCCGGGCACAACATTATTGGTGGCAGCGGTGGGATAGCCGAGATCGAGGACCATCCTGGATCCTTAACGCCTGCAACAAAAAGAAAATACAAAATTAATAAACTGGAAAGAGCAACTGCTATATTAAAGCAGATAGTCTCAACCAGCACGCAACACACACGGACGACAGTGATAAGGAAATCACGGCCAAGCAGCTGAAAGCCGAAAGGAAACACCAGCGCTCAAGGACCAACGTCGATCCACGGCCAAGGCAACGCAACGCAGACGGACAACGCATCGCCGACGGACAACGCACCAACGCGGGACAACGACCCACTAGCAGCATCAACAGTCGAGCGATACGATAAGCGACCCGATAAGTTACGACCATGCGAATCACCGTACTACTATTGTAAGTCGAACTTTATTTAAATGTCAGCACCGTCAAAACAAGTAAAATTTAAGAGTCCGCGATTTCTGAGCGTGCCAGCCCGATTGACAAATAGATTCGGAACTGTAACTCCGATACGAGTAGCAGAAGAAGCTGCTCGCGATATTCGTAGAAGCGTGCGAAAAAATTTAGAAAAACATTATTCGAGTTCTAATTCGTCCGAGGAACACGAACCGAGTAATAACGATAATTCGGTACAAGACGGACCAAGTCGCGTTACAGTACGAAGAAATTATTCACCGATATCAGTTGATATTAGTTTATTCGAGCCACGTGCGCAAGTGAATATGGAAAACGAAGCCGTCGATAGAGAAATCGAGCGCATGCGAGCGCAACAGGCCGAACTAAACGCAGCCGCGGCCTATGAGGACGCAGGTCAGCCGGCCGAAGGAACGAGTAACGTATTACTCGCCGAACTCGTACACAGTTTCCGCGAAATGCAAACCGAAATGCAGTACATGCGCGAACAAATGCGAGAGATACAAACCGCACAAGCAAATTTAAACGAAACGCGAGTAAATGCAAACACTGTCCCACTCGACGTAACGTACGGACGCACTCAACGCGATATACGAAACCGACGTAGCGCAGCCCCGCACTATGTATCATTAAAAGAAGCGCGAACAATGATTCCCGAGTTTGATGGGACGACGCGACATAGATTACAGGAATTTTTAAACGCTTGTACGTACGCGGTACAAAATATTAATCCCGCGGACGAAGAATCGTTAATACAAGCAATCTTATATACTAAATTAAGAGGTAAAGCCATGCAAGATTTCGAAACGAGAGATATCCAGACATTTGAAGAATTAAAAACACAACTCGAAACTTGCTATCAAGCGAAGCAAAGTACAACACACTTACAGATAGAATTTAATTCTTTAAAACAAAAGTCAAGCGAAACCGCCCAAGCATTCGGCCAACGTGTCGATATGTTAGCCATGAAACTATATGAGTCCATGGTGGAAGGAGAAGAACGGCCTCCTTCATTTAAACAAGCAATACAAGAAACCATTAAAAAACAAGCGCTAATAAATTTTCAGATCGGATTACGCGATGAATTAAAAATTCCTGTGCGATCACAAAGATATACTTCGCTCCAAGAAGCGATAAATGGCGCGAGCGCGGAGGAGAAGCTTATCGGCCCGTCTGTAACACGAGCATCCGGCTTCTCCTATAAAAATAAATTCGACGTTAAAACGCGACCAACTCGAGATACTAACATACAATGTTATAAATGCGGAAAATCTGGACACTACGGACGCGATTGTCGAAGCAGTAATAAATATACATTACCAAAACCGGAAAAATCCACGCGAATAAGTACTTTGAATAAATTTTGCAAATATTGTAAAAAGACAGGACACATCCGCGAGGAATGCTGGAGCCTGAACGGACGTCCTAAAATAAATAACACTAATAATAACCGTAATTCTAAGCCGGTTAATCAAATAAAACATAAAGAGAGCGAGCGTGAGCAAAGGACTCCGCATAGACAGAGAAAAAAGAGCACCGATTCCCCAAGTGATAGCGAAGAAGAAGAAGAGGAGGAAGCGAGAAGAAAACAGCCGCGACCTGCCTTAGAGTGACGCATATAAAAAACAAGCACACAGCCAAAGACGAGCTACTACAGGTATCACTACCAATCCGTGAAGTAAAAGGCGAAACGATAAATATGCTGTACGATTCCGGATCAACAATTTCCCTAATTAAATTGAAAAATTTAAAGGACGATACACCTGTATACGAAAAGAAAATTGCACTCACAGGAATCAGTGGACATAAATTATACACACTAGGGAAGGTGTACGCGACAATTATACTCAACAAACGTGCTATCAAGCATGCATTTTATGTCGTAAAGGATGACATAGCAATAGAGCATGAAGGAATTTTAGGAATAGATTTCCTTAAAAAACAAACAGCAGCCTGCGATTACAAACGAAACCAAATAAAAATAAAGGATAGTATATTAAAATTACATCCATGCAGAAAAATAATTCTGAAACCTCGCAGCGAGACAATTATTAAAGCAGCTGTAAATCAGAATCATATAGGAATAGTCCGAACAAGCGAAGCAGCCCCAGGAGTATATATTGGAAATGGCCTGGTGGAACCAAACAATTTTTCATGTCCTGTAAGTATGATAAACACGACAGACAAAGAGGTCGAAATGCCCACTCCAATAGTCACACTAGAAGACATGGAGGAAGATACAAAGCAAATAAAATAGAAACAAAAGGGAAGGCTAAAAATGCTATTTCTCGTAAACAACAAATTTGACAACTACTGCGAACTCAACATTTAAATAAAGAAGAAAAACGAACACTGTTAGAAATCTGTGAAGAATACAATGAAATATTCCATCTGGAAGGAGAACCACTGACATGCATCGCGACGGTCGAGCATGAGATAAGCACGCGTGCCGACACCGCGCCGGTGAATGTAAAACCATACCGATTACCCGAGAAACATAAGGCGGAGGTAAATCGGCAAGTACAAGAAATGCTGCAAAATGAAATTATCAGGACAAGCACGAGTCAATGGAACGCACCATTATTAGTAGTACCAAAGAAAGCAGATGCATCAGGAAAACCGAAACTCCGAGTAGTCATAGACTTCCGGAAATTAAATGAATTAACTATAAGCGACTCATTCCCGTTGCCTAATATTACTGATATTCTAGACCAACTGGGAAATGCGAAATATTTCAGTACATTAGATCTAGCGTCAGGATATCACCAAATCCCAATGGCTGAAAAAGATAAAAATAAAACAGCTTTCTCAACTCCCTACGGACATTACGAATTTAATCGAATGCCGTTTGGATTAAAGAATGCACCAGCGACTTTTCAAAGGCTGATGAATTCAGTGTTAATGGGAATACAAGGACTTAGATGCCTGGTCTACCTTGATGACATCGTCATATACGGATCAAGTTTACAAGAGCACAACAAGCGATTAAAAGAAGTTATGCAAAGACTGCGAAAAACTCATTTAAAATTACAGCCAGATAAATGCGAATTTTTACGCAAGGAAGTAATATATTTGGGCCATATTATTTCCGAAAACGGAATATCTCCAGACCCATCGAAGTTAACGGCAATAAAGGAATTTCCGACGCCGAAAAAAGTCAAGGATATCCAATCCTTCATAGGATTAGCTGGATATTACAGAAAATTCATCGAGAATTTTTCAAAGATCGCAAAACCGCTAACAAAATTAACAAAAAAATCGGAAAAATTTATTTGGACAATGGAACAGCAAGCAGCATTTGAAACATTAAAAGAGAAACTAACGACTGCACCAGTGCTGAAATATCCTGATTTTACAGAAGAATTTATTGTGACCACTGATGCTTCCGACTATGCGATCGGAGCAGTGCTATCACAAGGAGAGGAAGGCAGCGACCGACCGATTGCTTACGCCAGCAGAATATTAACAAAGGCGGAGCAAAATTATAACACTACGGAAAAAGAATTATTGGCAATTGTATGGGCTGTTAAACATTTTAGACCGTACATATATGGAACAAAATTTAAGATTATCACGGACCACAAACCTTTAATATGGTTGTTCAATGTAAACGACCCCGGATCGAGATTAATCCGATGGAGATTAAAACTCGAAGAATATGATTACGAAATCATACACAAGGCTGGAAGAGCAAACGCAAATGCCGACGCCTTAAGTCGCAACGCGATACCGGGACCATCGCTAGAAAAGGATAAAGAAATTCTAAAGATAGAAAAAGAAGAAACAGATACTGATAATATAACAACATACACAGAAGAAGAGAAAAAACAGATATTATCAGAGTATCATGATGCACCTATAGGAGGGCATCAAGGAATTGAACGAACGATTAAAAGAATCCGCTTACAACATAATTGGAGAGGATTAACTAAAGACGTAGAACAATATATCGCGAAATGCGAATCGTGTCAAAAAAAAAAATTATCAAGAAAAAATAAAGTTCCTTTAATAATCACCGACACGCCTAATAAACCATTTGAAAAATGCGCGCTAGATATAGTCGGACCGCTAACTATTACTAATAATGGAAATAAATATTTATTAACCTTCCAAGACAATTTAACTAAATTTAGTAAAGCTATTCCGATCCCAAATCAAGAAGCGAATACTATCAGCAAGGAATTTGTTACAAAGATAATTCTTGAACACGGAATACCAGAAAAAATTTTGACAGACCAAGGAACTAATTTTATGAGCGAGATCTTTAAAAACACGTGCAAATTATTAAAAATAAACAAAATACAAACAACCGCGTATCACCCAGAAAGTAATGGCGCGTTAGAACGATCGCATCGAACGCTAGCAGAATATTTAAGACACTATATAAATGAGGACCAAACAGACTGGGACGAATGGATACCGTTCGCGATGTTCACGTATAATACGACGCCGCACACTACTACAGGATATACACCCTTCGAATTGATGTACGGACATCAAGCCGAAATTCCGACAGCGTTAACAAAACCGCCTAAACCAACATATAATTATGATGACTATGCGCAAGAACTAAAAGAAAGACTACGCGCAACAAACCAACTCACAAAAGAACACATAAAAGAAGAAAAATGTAAAGCCAAGAAACAATATGACAAAAACACAAAAGAAGCCCAATTTAAAATAGGGGATAAAGTGTTAGTATACGACGAGACACTACGACGCGGAAGATCAAAAAAACTAGAATCATTATGGACAGGACCGTATACGATTCTAGAAAAGAACTCCGGCGTAAACTATACAATAAAAAAAGGAAGGAAAACAATATGTATACACACCAACAAATTTAAACTATTTATAGAACATTAATAAACACAAAAATAAATACACACTAATAATAAATAAATTTACTTACCCATGTGGGCGACCGTGTCCACGGCCTGAGGGGCGCAACGGCTCCGGCAAGCGCTCAGGAAGACGCCAAACGGCGCGGGCCCTCCCCCTGGGCGCCGCATTTCGGCCACTCTGGCCCAGGCGCAAAAGACGTTCTACGCGACGATGCGCCCACAACGCCGCGAACTCCTCAGCCTCCAGCGCCCGTGAGATATCCAAAACATCCCAAATGGAGGGCAATATGCTCCTGGGATAAGGCACGACCTCTTGAATCACACGCGCACCAGTAACAAAATTTACAGTTACGCACAACGAGGAAAGGCTGTTCGCGTATATACGCGAACAAGCCCGCTCGAAATGATCGCGCGGTAGGGGCGGGCCACCGGACACATCCCGCACCCGAGGCAAATCGGCCTCACAATTGTTAACATCACACGCGAACTCCTCTGACGAGGAAGGATAACTCGACATGATTTCTTTTGTTTTGTTGCCTTGCGAACTGACTAACGATCAGCAAAAGACTGAAGCTCGCGAAAGGACATAATACATAGCAGAGCTAAGTTGAGAAAGATTAAAATTAATCCCATACTGATAAAATTAGCAAGCAACGAATAAATATGACACCAGCAGAGTACATATATATAATACTTAATATATATAATTACAGAACGCTAATACTAGGGATCAACCCCGTTCCCACCAAGCAAGACGAAACCCGCCTTCCGTTTGAAATAGAAGAATTTAAACACAACCCAGGAATCTACTACGAAAAAATCGGACATCTATATCAAACCGAGCAAACCTGGAAATTGGTTATCAAATTCGACATAACGGAATTAAATGATCGAACCTGGCAAATCAACCAATATATTAAACAAACTAACGAAATATGCAAAGAAATAAAACCAGAAAATAGCATAAAACAAACGTGCGATAATTTAAAAAATATTATTAATAATGATTCAAATAATCTAAATAAAATAATAACATTAATAAATACATTATATAAAGTTAAATCAGATAAACGTAGAGGCTTAATCAACGGCGTAGGCTCTATCACAAAAATCCTATTTGGAATAATGGATGAAAATGACAGAAAATTAATAAACGAACAAATAGGATTATTAGAAAACAAACAACAAATCTTAGAACACGTCGCAAAAAACCAGATTAAAATTTTAAACTCCACCATAATACATCTAAACAAATTGGAAAATATATTAGATTATAATGGAAAACTAATTAATCACTATATTAGAGATTATACTACACGAGAAGAAATAGACGAACATTTTACGGTAATAATAGCAATGATAAATAATTTAATAAGAGATGCGAAAGATATCTTGGAATATCTAACATATATGTATACGTCAGGGTAAAATGCATCCATTGCTAACACCCATAACTGACATAATAAATCAACTAAAGGAAGCCGTACTTCAACTACCACGAGGCTCATATTTCCCCTTTGAAATTAATCAAAACGAATGGGTAACGATAGAAAATTTTATAAAAATAAATGCGTATTGCGAAAAATCAAAAATATATACAATACTAAAATTCCCCATCATCACGCAACCTATGTACGAAATTTTTAATGTCATTCCGTTACCAACAAACGACAATAATAACAAATTTGCTTATATAGAAATAGAGAATAAGCTAATGATTGTAAATAAAGAAATGCGTACCTATTTAAGTTTAACAAAACAAGATCTAACTAATTGTATAAATAAAAATAAACAATACATATGCGAAAGCAATCATCCGATATATCACTTAAATATAAATACGCCGTGCGAAATAAAAATATATGTATACGAAACAGATTATCGAGAATATTGTAACATAAAACACGTAACAGTAAACCATACAATATGGATTGACTTACGTCAACCACACTCCTGGCTATACTCGACAGCATCCGAACAGCAAGCCACAATAAAATGCGATAAGCACCCTGATTATAAGAAAATAATCAGAAACACAGGTCGAATCACCCTACGTGACAATTGTAAATTGACGTCAACAGACATAATACTACAGACTAAAACAATTATATATATTCAATAACATGATAAGAAAACTAGCGTCTACGAGCCACAGAGGATGGTAAATGCCTGAAAAATTCTTTTTAATTGTACGCGAAATTTTAAACGAAAAACACGGCATATGCATATATTTTACTTGGTGCATTTAACCAAGATATAGATTCTCATTTTTGAGAAATTCTATACAACCCTCTTTACCCCCCTGAAGAGACGTAGACGAGAAAAATATCGGGGCGAAGTCGCTGAATCGGGAATCGAACCCGAGTCTTTCGCTTGCCGGGCGACTGCTCTTACCACTGAGCTATTCAGCCCCACACCGATACTACCCTCGTCTATTTGTTTATAACTATGGACAATGAAGCGCGATCATTTCAGCTAGCGCGTGAATTAAATTAAATCGAAAGGAATTAGGCTCGTTATATATTCAATAACATGATAAGAAAACTAGCGTCTACGAGCCACAGAGGATGGTAAATGCCTGAAAAATTCTTTTTAATTGTACGCGAAATTTTAAACGAAAAACACGGCATATGCATATATTTTACTTGGTGCATTTAATCAAGATATAGATTCTCATTTTTGAGAAATTCTATACAACCCTCTTTACCCCCCTGAAGAGACGTAGACGAGAAAAATATCGGGGCGAAGTCGCTGAATCGGGAATCGAACCCGAGTCTTTCGCTTGCCGGGCGACTGCTCTTACCACTGAGCTATTCAGCCCCACACCGATACTACCCTCGTCTATTTGTTTATAACTATGGACAATGAAGCGCGATCAAAAGCTCGGGTGATTAAATTAATCGAAAGGAATTAGGCTCGTTATATATTCATACATGTAAGAAACTAGCGTCTACGAGCCACAGAGGATGGTAAATGCCTGAAAAATTCTTTTAATTGTACGCGAAATTTTAAACGAAAAACACGGCATATGCATATTTTTACTTGGTTTAAAAATTAGATTCTCATTTTGAGAAATTTATACAACCTCTTTACCCCCTTGAAGAGACGTAGACGAGAAAATATCGGGCGAAGTCGCTGAATCGGGAATCGAACCCGAGTCTTTTGATCGCGCTTCATTGTCCATAGTTATAAACAAATAGACGAGGGTAGTATCGGTGTGGGGCTGAATAGCTCAGTGGTAAGAGCAGTCGCCCGGCAAGCGAAAGACTCGGGTTCGATTCCCGATTCAGCGACTTCGCCCCGATATTTTTCTCGTCTACGTCTCTTCAGGGGGGTAAAGAGGGTTGTATATAATTTCTCAAAAATGAGAATCTATATCTTGGTTAAATGCACCAAGTAAAATATATGCATATGCCGTGTTTTTCGTTTAAAATTTCGCGTACAATTAAAAAGAATTTTTCAGGCATTTACCATCCTCTGTGGCTCGTAGACGCTAGTTTTCTTATCATGTTATTGAATATATAACGAGCCTAATTCCTTTCGATTCAATTATATATACTTCAGAAATCGAAGAATTTCAACCCGAATATAATATAACAATCTTTAAAAATAACAACTATACAAATGACAGACAAAAACTTAAAAACATAATAAATAATCCAACAGAGCTAAAAGAACTAAATAACAAGTTAGAAAAGATAAATAAAGATTTAAATAATAACGAAAATAACTTCTTTAAACAAAAAACATTTATATATCCAATGGCTTCCAGTGGAATAACCACTATAATTATAATAATAGTAATAATATGGATAATTATTCAATATAAAAAGAAAAAATCTAAAAAACCGACTGTTACAATAATAGACGAAACTGACAAAACATACGGAATGCCTAGACCAATATTAAAACGAACTAAGAGCACACGATTTTAGAATAAATAAGTTAATTTAAGAAACGATTATAATGAATATTGTACACGCGAAATATATTGTATTTAAAATAAGGATAGGCATATACACATTTAGAAGATAGAAAAACTTCGTTTGCAACCTCCGTTTTTCTTTTCCAACGGGGGAGGGATGTTATAGTCCGAGAGACTATAACTTATTATACCATTATAATAGAATATATAATAGAACATTCGCGAACCGCGCAAAACCGCCATCTCAGCAAACCACGCGCGAGAACGCTCGCCGGAAACGCGAAAGACGCTAACGAAGGGATTCGACTTTGAACCTCCTTCGCTTGCATTTGGACTTTGGACGCCACTGAAGAACCCCCATGACCATACATGGTCATGTCGCTAGGCGATCCCCTCCAAAACACCCTCGAAACCGAGGAAATAAAAACCGTCCACCGCGAATCCGCGGCGGACAGTCGTTAATTATAAATCAAACAACAACTAGTACGAGATCAAGGGCTAACCACTATACTGTGCGATAAATCACCCGACGAGATTATTAAACGCTCTAAATCTACGAACGAAGCGATTCAGAAGAGAGCTACGACGAGAGGGCTCGAAGGAAATTGATTGATATACGATTATTTCCAAATAAAAATATCTTTAATAATCAAATTGTACTTTGAAATAAAGCAAATACAAATACCAAAAAGGAACTTAGGATCCCGCGATTATTCAACTTTCCCGGCTACCCCACACCCTGTGCCGCGCCGGGCACAACAATTTACACAATTTTAATATCAGATTAATTTTATTGTTACTCAATATCTATTTGACAAAATTGCATATATGTATTTCAGAAAACAAAATATGTTATTATAGATAAAAAAATATTTCTAATACTATTGCGTTATTTAAAAAAATACGTTGATCTTGGATTAAACTTTCTATATAATGGTATTAAAAACGTTGTTGATCAAAGTTATCATTACCCATCAAAAGTAACAAAATAAACTTTTGGCAATGAATAATGTGATTGAAAATGATATTAGAAATATTTTATGACCCAAGATATTCATCGTTTCTTGAAATGCATATACAATTTCGGCCATTAAATATCTAAACACAGAATATTATTAATCTAATATTAAAATCATGTATTATATGTGAAAGATACAAATAACTAAACTGTTAAATAATCTACATACTATTATTAAAACAAACACACTTTGTAGGCAAAGCCCGATTGTATTAGTTTTCTTGATTTGAAGAATACTATAATTAAATCATTTAATTATTTTTTTCATTCCAGTAAGTTTGGTGCCAGTTTCTCAATCACAATATTCAATGCGATAACAAAATTTTTGTAACAACGCCCTTAATACTATTATATAAGAAACTTAATCAAAGAACAACGTATCTGTTTTTTTTAAATAATGCAATAGAATCAAATATTTTTTAATTCAATGAAATATTTTATTTTCTAAAATAAATATATGCAATTTTTTACATCAAACTGGAACGAAAAAGATATATGAAAATCTCAAAAACGATACATCGCAAAAATACGGGATGTGTATCGTCAGTTAACACTTCTTATGGAGTTAATTTACTGTTCAATAAAAATTCTCAAAAACCACCCCTTGGGATTGAAATTTAATATCACGGAAACGGTTAAATATTTCAAATTTACAATTTAATATTTCAAAACCTTAATTAAAGGCACACGTCTTATATTTTTACAATGCACCGTTTTCGAGATATTATATTTCACCCCCAAGAAGTAATTCTTGAAAATTTTTATTGAATAGTAAATCAACCCTATTAGAAACCTTAATTAACGGCCCATGTCTCACATTTTTACAATGCACTGTTTCCGAGATATTAAATTTCACCCCTAAGGGGTGGTTTTTGAAAATTTTTAGTAAATGGTAAATTAACCACATAAGAAACCTTAATTAACGACACAGGTCCCGTATTTTCCCGATGCACCATTACCGAGATATCTTAATTTTCACCCCAAGGGGTGGTTTTTGAAACTTTTATAAATGATAAATAACCCATAAGAACCTTAATTAATGACACAGGTCCCGTATTTTTCCGATGCACCGTTTCCGAGATATTAAATTTCACTCCCAAGGGGTGGTTTTTGAATACTTTTTATAAATGGTAAATTAATCCCATGAGAAACCTTAATTAACGATACAGGTCTTGTATTTTCGTGATTTACCGTTTCCGAGATATTAAATTTCACCCCAAGAGATGGTTTGTGAAAATTTTAATAAATAGTAAATTCACCCCATAAGAAACCTTAATTAATGACACAGGTCCCGTAATTTTCCAATGCACCGTTTCCGAGATATTGAATTTCACCCCCAAAGGGTGATTTTTGAAAATTTTAAATAAATTGTAAATTAACCACATAAGAAACCTTAATTAACGACACAGGTCCCGTATTTTCCCAATGCACCATTTTCGAGATATTAATTTTCACCCCCAAGGGGTGGTTTTTGAAAAGTTTTTATAAATGGTAAATTAATCCCATAAGAAACATTAATTAACGACACAGGTCCGGTATTTTTCCGATGCATCGTTTTCGAGATATTAAATTTCACCCCAAGGGGTGGATTTTGATAATTTTTTATAAATGGTAAATTAACCCCATGAGAAACCTTAATTAACGACACAGATGCCGTATTTTTCCGATGCATCGTTTCCGAGATATTAAATTTCACCCCAAGGGGTAGTTTTTGACAATTTTTTATAAATGGTAAATTAACCTCATAAGAAACTTTAATTAACGACACAAGTCCCGTATTTTTCCGATGCACCGTTTCCGAGATATTAAATTTCACCCCAAGGGGTGGTTTTTGAAAAGTTTTTATAAATGATAAATTAATCCCATGAGGAACCTTAATTAACGACACAGGTCCCGTATTTTTCCGATGCATCGTTTCCATGATATTAAATTTCACCCCAAGGGGTGGTTTTTGACAATTTTTTATAAATGGTAAATTAACTCATAAGAAACTTTAATTAACGACACAAGTCCGTATTTTTCCGATGCACAGTTTCCGAGATATTAAATTTCACCCCAGGGGTGGTTTTTGACAATTTTTTATAAATGGTAAATTAATCCCATAAGAAACTTTAATTAACGACACAAGTCCCGTATTTTTCCGATGCACCGTTTCCGAGATATTAAATTTCACCCCAAGGGATGGTTTTTGAAAATTTTCATAAATGATAAAAATTAATCCCATAAAGAAACCTTAATTAATGACACAGGTCCGTATTTCCGATACACCGTTTTCGAGATATTAATATATATATATGCCTGCTGACAGAGAAGAAGAAGACGTTACTTCCTTTTTCATGAAAAACATCAATTTTTGACCTTTTGTATGTCCAGAACAGCTAGACCAATTTTTTTCTTTTTTGGCTTAACTTACTCGTGGCGGTGCCACCTTTCAGAATATGCTGCATGCATTTCAAAATTTTTTTATATTTTAATAGTTCTGTACCTCAAAAAGGCGACTTTAAGAGTTCTGGATAAGAGACTCGTAGTGTCTACTTGATTTTTGAACTACTTGATCGTAATGTCTACTTGATTTTTGAACTACTTGATATTTGAACATGGACGGAGACACTTTCGCATCTCCTGATAGTCTAAAATGTTTAACAGCCCATACAATTGCCAATAATTCTTTTTCCGTAGTGTTATAATTTTTTGCTCCGCTTTGTTAATATTCTGCTGGCGTAAGCAATCGGTCGGTCGTTGCCTACTCTCCTTGTGATAGCACTGCTCCGATCGCATAGTCGGAGGCATCGGTGGTCAACAATAAATTCTTCTGTAAAATCAGGATATTTCAGCACTGGTGCAGTCATTAGTTTCTCTTTTAATGTTTCAAATGCTGCTTGCTGCTCTGTTGTCCATTCGAATTTCTCTGTTTTTTTTGTTAATTTTGTGAGTGGCTTAGCGATTCGCGAGAAATTTTCAATAAATTTTCTATAATATCCTGCAAGTCCTATGAAGGATTGAATATCCTTGACTTTTTTCGGCGTCGGAAATTCTTTTATTGCTGTTAACTTCGATGGGTCTGGAGATATTCCGTTTCGGAAATAATATGGCCCAAATATATACCTCTCTTGCGTAAAAATTCGCATTTGTCTGGCTGTATATTTTAAGTGAGTTTTTCGCAGTCTTTGCATAACTTCTTTTAATCGCTTGTTGTGCTCTTGTAAATTTGATCCGTATATGACGATGTCATCAAGGTAGACCAGGCATCTAAGTCATTGTATTCCCATTAACACTGAATTCATCAGCCTTTGAAAAGTCGCTGGTGCATTCTTTAATCCAAACGGCATTCGATTAAATTCGTAATGTCCGTAGGGAGTTGAAAAAGCTGTTTTATTTTTATCCTTTTCAGCCATTGGGATCCGGTGATATCCTGACGCTAGATCTAATGTACTGAAATATTTCGCATTTCCCAGTTGGTCTAGAAATATCAGTAATATTAGGCAACGGAAATGAGTCGCCTATGGTTAATTCATTTAATATCCGGAAGTCTATGAACTCGGAGTTTCGGTTTTCTTGATGCATCTGCTTTCTTAGGCACTACTAATAATGGTGCGTTCCATTGACTCGTGCTTGTCCTGATAATTTCATCTTGCAGCATTTCTTGTACTTGCCGATTTACTTCCGCCTTATGTTTCTCGGGTAATCGGTATAGTTTTCACATTCACCGGCGCGGTGTCGGCACGCGTGCTTCTATCTCATGCTCGACCGTCGTGGTGCATGTCAGTGGTTCTCCTTCAGATGGAAATATATCATTGTATTCTTCACAGATTTCTAACAGTGTTTCGTTTTTCTTCTTTATTTAAGTATTGAGTTCGCAGTAGTTGTCAAATTTGTTGTTTACGAGAAATAGTTTTTTAGCCTTCCTTTTTGTTTCTATTTTATTTATTTGCTCTGTATCTTCTCCATGTCTCTAGTGTGACTATTGGAGTGGGCATTTCAATCTCTTTGTCTGTCGTGTTTATCATACTCACAGGACATGAAAAATTGTTTGGTTCCACCAGGTCGTTTTCCAATATATACTCCTGGGCCGCTTCGCTTGTTCGGACTATTCCTATATGATTTCTGATTTACAGCTGCTTTAATAATTGTCTCGCTGCGTGGTTAGAATTATTTTTCTGCATGGATGTAATTTAATATACTATCGCTATATTNAAAAATTCCCCGTAGTGCGTGTGCAATTTGGCCTTGATAATTTCACGTTTTGTCACGTACATTTGAAAAATCTAACGTGATTGCATCAGGGGCAGCCGTACATCGGCGCTCAATTTTAGTAAATTCAGCTAAATCTTTGTCTAGGGATGATACACATTTTAACCTTGGCAGTTATTTTTCACTATTTGTCACGTACATTTGAATAATTTTAATGCGATTGCATCAGGCGCAGCCGTACATCGGCGCTCGATTTTAGCAAATTCAGCTAAATCTTGTCTAGGGATGATACACATTTTAACCTTGGCGGTTATTTTTTCACTATTTGTCACGTACATTTGAAAATTTTAACGTGATTGCATCAGGCGCAGCCGTACATCGGCGCTCGATTTTTGCAAATTCAGCTAAATCTTAGTTTCGATGCAGATCTTAACCTTGAAAATTTCCCGTTTTGTCACGTACATTTGAAAATTTTGACGTGATTGTATCAGGAGCAGCCGTACATCGGCGCTCGATTTTAGCACTTTCAGCTAAATCTTTGTTCCGAAGATGATGATGTCATCGCAGCCGTACATCGGCGCGACAAAATTTTGGAGGAAATTAAAATGTTGCGTCAGCAATAATCCCCTCTACATCGCAATTTGGGATACTATTTGAATTGATATTGATTTTAATACGATTGCAGTATTGCATCAATCGCGCGTGTGAAAGGTTCACCGCTGAAGAAATATGAATTTCTACGTCCCGATTCGAAACGGTGAAACTCCACCGTGTAAGAAGCAGAAATGCGACACGTAAGTTTAAATCGTTTAAAAAATTTTTTACTTATTGATTTTTAATATTGTTGTCTAATTATTTATATTTTTATAGTATTCAGCCTCGTCGTGCGGCTTGCATACTTGGAAGAAGGTACGCTCTAACCCCGACGTCGTACAAGTATTTGGACATTGGAATAAGCGTTGGAGCTGTATCGTACTTGGAGCTGATTCTTGGCGATAATCGAGGCAATCAAATAGTGTTACCCTTTTCAACGTGGAATTTGTTGATGCGGAAGCAAGCAGACGTTGAACAATTTCTACAATCGACTGCTCCCCCATTAAGAATTGGAGATTTAACGATTGAAATGTGTCAATCGAAAATTGTAAAACTTGCATTATGCGAAAATTCTTTGTACATGAAACCAGAAACATTATTACATTTATTTAATTTTGAAAATTGTATCGATCATATGCACAATTGGTTATGCGAGAATACGTATCTCGTAAATGAAAAATTTAAACAATTTGAAACTGTATTACAACGTAATAATATTACTACTGTATGCGATGCTGTAAAAACGATACGTGAGAGTGATGTCTTTGACAGCGAATCATTGATCGATTGCGAATTATCAACATGTGCTGTAAATGGTATTCTTTACGATGCGTGCAATAAATAATTATTTTTATTCCATCTATGAATTTTATTTCTTTCCTTCCATACGAATAAGAATAGTCGACAATTTTTCTCAACACGCTCCGCCAAAGATGTAGAGAAATGCTGAGGTAGATGAGACGCGATGCTCTAATTGGAATGAGACGCGAGATATTAAAAAGATATATAATGAAGAGGAGTCTGCGACATTAGAATATTATTTCGTTGTTCTTTGCGTTTCGTTAGTCTTGTGTGTTACGTTAGTGCAATGACCGAAGAAGACGTAATCATCATCGACGATGAAGATATGGATGTTATTATCGTCGATGAGAACATTGAAGAAATTATTATCATTGATGATGAAGATAATCAAATGGATATTGATGATGATGATAATCATATGGACATTGGCAATCTAGCAGATGAGGATGGGTCTGATATTGAAATAGAACCCTTGACAGACAGTGCTTACGATAGTGACAATAGTGATGATGGTGATGAACTAGTACAACAGAAACAGCGACATTTAGACTTACCCGAAATATTAACATTGAGCGAGGCAACAAAGATATGTTGCATTTCCTATTTTTACATGGAAAATGGATCGAGATATTGCGCCGATTGCTTTCTGAGTCTATCGGAAATGTTTCTGGAAGCTACATCTGTTCGGCTACATAGAATCACAGCTTATTGCAACATAGATAATATGTCATGCAAAGAGTGCAGGAAATCTCTACTTCTAATACTGCCGTGTGACATGTGCCCCATTTGCACATATTAAATAAATGAATAACATTGTAAGTATCTTTCAATATTATATCATAAAGTATCTTAAAATAAATTATTGAAAATTAATGAAATGTGTATCTTTTCTGTTACAGAAGCGATCCCCCCCTCAGCCCGACACATCGCCCCTAGTCTTCCAGAAGCGGCTTCACCCCCCCCCCCGCACCACCAAATTATTTTTATTATTATTTTATTATTATATTTTATTTTATTATAATCTTAATTTAAAGTACATACACACACACACACACAATTGTATAAAATACACACATTTTTAATAAATTTATATTTTATATTTTGATGTAAAAAAAATCTAATTATTTATGCACCTCTCCATGCGTTCCCATCCTTGCATCTCTCTTGCGTCTCTTTCGCGCTAGTTTTAAGTATCGCTATTTCTATCATACTCGTTAGTTGTAAGTCTCGCAATATTATCGTTCTCTCTCGCACGCGCTAGTTGTAAGTCTTCGCGCTATCGTTCTCTCTTTCGCGCGCGCACTAATTGTAAGTCTCGCGATATTATCGTTCTCTCCCTTGTACACGTCGTCTTGACGCTATCGTTCTCTCTTTCATATGCGTTGTTATTCTCGATATTATCGTTCTCTCTCTTTCGCTTAGAATATACTCGTTGTTCACTTACCTTTTCGTCGTCCTTCTCCCACCTATACGTCGTCCTTGTCCCACGTTAACGCCATCCTTGTCGCACTCGTAGTACTGTCCTCTTCACACTTTGCACTGTCCTTTTCCCACACGTAGCGCTGTCCTTCTCACACCACCGTCCATCGGTCGCGCCGCGGATCCCCCATCACCTCGCGGACCTCCTCGCCCATCGCTCGCGCCGCGGATCCCCCTTCACTGCGCGGACCCCCTCGTCCATCGGTCGCGCCGCGGATCCCCCTTCACCGCGCGGACCCCCTGATCCATCGCTCGCGTCGCGGATCCCCCTTCCCCGCGGGTGACGTCACCCACCGCGCGCCGCGGTTCCTCCTTCCCCGCGCGTGACGTCACTCCCCCCCGCACCGCGGTTCCCCTCGCGCCTCACCCCCCCTGAGAGGACCTGGGTTAGAACTCTCCTTGTATACCTACTTATACGTAATAATGATTTAATAGCGTTATATGCGTTAATTTATTTATAATAAGTAAATGTTATTGTGCATATAATATGAAATAATTACCTGATTAAAAGCGGTTTTTTCGACGCACTGGAAATTATTGCCGTCGGTGATTTTGAAACTCACACAGCAACAATTCACACAGGACTTCTATCACACGCGGCCAAGAACAACACATGTGTCGCGCGACATCGAGAGAGCGCAAGCCGCGAACGTCAGGACCGCGTGAAGCGGCGGGCGAAGAAGGCGCCCAAGAAAGGACGGCACGTTGTATCTTGCAGCGTCCAAAAATTCGACTCGACAGCATCACGAGACGAAGGAATTTCGTCATCGTCACCTGTCGGCAACGACCCTACTGGGAGGAGGTCAAAAGGACAATTTGACGATATGGCAGCTACGTAAGCCCGGGCTGTTTTCGCCTCCGGCACAGCATTGTACAAGTCGCACGGCAGCGATAAGCCGTGTCATAACGGGATTGGACACGCGATTACGCACCCCTGTCGCGCAGCCCTGGCAAGGGGCAATCTATCGATTCTAGATCGCAAAATTGATATTCAACGATTACTTGTGTCTCGATATCTGTACAAATTGTCAGTACTTCTCAGTTTCGTACTTCGTACTTCAAGTGTTGCAACAATTACTGCAAAAGTTTGGACCATTTTTCTTCGGTAAATATTAAGCAAAAGTTAATTTTAAACTTACTTAATCTGCTCCAAGAACAATATATACACCCCTTGTGCTCCTTTAGGCCATTCTTTTTTATACTTTCGTATCATTAGAGCAATACCATTCTGATTTTTTGTCCGCTCTCAACACATATAGTAACCACGAATTCATTTCTTCGCCTTCGAGAAATATAGCGCTTATTACATACCTTGTACTTTTTTTTAATCGTGTTATTACTCGATACGACGTTCATCCAATTGATAATTTTTTTAGAAGCATTCACAAAAGTGTATAAATTGAGCTGTATTGCTAAGACGAATAAAGTCGAGTCGATTACGATTTTCTTCTTCAGAACGGTACATTCGTTACAATTGCTGTTTATCGTTTCCTATTTCGAAAATTCTAAATCAATCAAAGTTTGCAGAATGACTCTTTTTCCTTTTTAATGTTGATTGTATAGGTAATATTAGCTAGTCGAAAAGCAACAAACATTGTGTCGTGATATCTTTTCGTTTCTTCGTGATTCGGGTACAGTTAAAAAAAAGTTGTTCACTTGACTAAATGTGTTCAACTGATTATTATTTCTTTGATTGAAATATTTAAGTATTAAGTATTTAAATTATGTCATATTAGATTTATTACCATATTTAATTTTCAATATTTAAATTATTTAAGAATTAAATAATAATCAGTTGAATTTATTTAGTTAAGAGTAAACAACTGTTCTTTTTCACTGTTCTCCCGAAGCGATTCAATAATTGTAAACACGTCTCGAGTGTGTGGGATAATTGCCATACAGCGAAAGTTGAGATATATCGAACCCGCGTGTGAGAATCATGAGTTATATCGAAATTGCATGCGTATAATCCGACCCGTCACAAATATCTCGCGATTCCTGTACATTTTGTTTATTGCGTGAGTGTTGCTTTCGCAATTATTGTCGCGTTTAATCTTATGTTTGTCGTATATGCGAGTGCAATTTTGTGCGTGTACTGAACGCAGTAAGAAAGTCGGAAGATATTAACAATCCGTGTACTCGGTTCATTAAACACATTAAATTTATTAATCATTAATTTATCATTAACGATAATTCATTGAAATTTCGTTCCACCGAAGTAGAATATTTATTGCGCCACCAAGGCGAGTGCGAGCACATTTGCGCGATTATCTTTTCGTGAGCGAGAATTGTCGATTCTTTTGTATATTACCGTTGTCGTCACCGTATTCCGCGTACCTTAATTACGCGTCCGAAAAATGCCCCAGAATTATTTGACACGATCCGCAAAGCCGCAATCGATACATACTAATCGCGTAATATTAATATTCTTTATTTATATAAAAATTTTAGAATAATGGAATCATCGTCATCATCATCGTATCGCAACATGACATCAATAGACGAAGATGTAAGTATCGTTGTTCCTTATTATATAATATTATTATATTATTATATAATATAAGAAAACTAATATTCTTAATTTATATGTAATTTCAGATACTAATGAGTGAAGACGACCCCGTCGCCGCCGGTCCCGTCGTCGCCAACCCCGTCGCCGTCGGCCCCGTCGTCGCCGCCGGCCCCGTCGCCGCCGACCCTGTCGTCGCCGCCGGCCCCGTCGCCGCCAACTCCGAACGGAGAGGTAACATATTTTAATTATTTTTTGTTAATAACATAATTTGTTTTCTGACTTATGTATATACAATTTTATCAAATAGTGTAAAAGTAAAATCGTATAAATAATACAAATAATTGAACTATTAATTAATCGGCATATTGTGATTGAAACTAACTTCATAAACAGAGGTCGATTGTGTTAGTTTTCTTGATTTAAAAAATGCTATATTTAAATTATTTAATAATTTTTTTCGTTCAATTAAGTTTGATATCAAAAAATTGAATATACATATGTTTCAGGAAATAAAATACATATATCATTGGATCAAAGAAATATTCAATCAAAACGTTACTTTTGAATTAAGTTTCTCATATAACGGTATTAAGAGCATACACACAGAAAAATACATACTATATACAAGTAAATATTACTTATTTCAAGTATTTCATAAGAGTTTGTATATCCGCAAATCTATCATAAGTTCATCATAAGCATTTATTTTACTTAAAACGTATTCTAAATCCTAGTAAATCTAATATTTCAATCAAGAATATTAAATTAAAACAAAAATTCTATTTGCTTATTATATAGAGTCAATGGAAGAAAACCATATGTTTTAACAAAGATATCTCTTTTTCTTCAGATAAACTCTTCCTTTGTTTGAATCAAATATTATTTTTATTTACGTGGAATAATTACTTATTTTCAAAAAAGAAAATATATATTTAGTGCTAGAATGTAAATTTTTTCAGAAAAGTAATTCGTTTCTTTGAAGCGAGAATATTATTTAACGTATATGATAAGTTCTTTACTTCGTACAAGAATTTGATATAATTAATTAAAATAAAATTTCTATAAATACAAATAAAATTAATATTTATTCCTAATATTCGATTTTCTCGTAAGAAGTAGCTAAATAATTTGAAACAAAGTAATAAATTCTCTCATATATAGCTTTTTTGGAAAAAAATGATTTTAAAAATTTATTCATTAATAGGTCTTGCAGAAAAAGTCACTTGTTTATATCGCTTATTCATATCAAATTTTATAATATTCTTCGAATGAAAATAATTACTCTTTTTAAGTATATAATAACAAGCTTTTCTAGTATTTGTGACGAATCTATTTCAAGACTATTATCAAGAAAATATTATTTGTTAAAGATAAATGTTACTTAAAAGAAGAAAAATAAACTGAGTAACTAATTTTCTTAGCAATAGAATGATATTTTTCTGTGTGTAGTCGAAAAAAAATATCGTTACTTATCAAAAGTTCATTTTTGCAATTATTGTTAACGATGTTGTCATTAAAAAACTGATAAATTTACTTGAACAAAAAAAATTAAATGATTAAATTAAATAATTAAATAAAATAAAATTAAATTAAAATTAAATTAAATAAAATGAAATGAATGAAATAAAATAAAATAATAAATAAATAAATAAAAAATAAATAAATAAAAATAATGAATGAAATAAAATGAAATAAAATTAAATGAATTAAATGATTAAATAAAATAAAATTAAATGATAATACCTAAATAGTATACCATACAAAATATACCATATGTTATATCTAGTTATTAATAATTTGTTTTTTAATTACAGTTTACAGAGGGAGACGCGTTGGGGCCCGCGTACAGAATGACCGCTTTATGCGGTTCCTCATGCGGCTATCCGCGGCCCAATATTATTGGGGCAGCGGGCCGAGAAACCGCAGAGGAAGAGACAGAAGAAACAGAAACAATTACAACAATAACAACAACAACAACAACAATAATAATAATAATAAATAAATAAAATATACTATAAATGTCAATAAAATAAAAAAAATAGTCAAAATTATATCAAAATTTATTTTAAATATCCTTTTGGTTAATGATTTAGCGATAGCAATCTTTAAATTAAGAAAACTAACATAATCGAGCTCTATTTAATATTTCGAAATATTTCTTTCAATTACAATGTATGGATTAACTAACAGTTTAGTTATTTGTATCATTTACACAATTTTAATATCAGATTAATTTTATTGTTACTCAATACCTATTTGACAAAATTGCATACATGTATTTCAGAAAACAAAATATGTTATTATAGATAAAAAAATATTTCTAATACTATTGCATTATTTAAAAAAATACGTTGATCTTGGATTAAACTTTCTATATAATGGTATTAAAAACGTTGTTGATCAAAGTTATCATTACCCATCAAAAGTAACAAAATAAACTTTTGGCAATGAATAATGTGATTGAAAAATGATATTAGAAATATTTTTTGACCCAATGATATTTATCGTTTCTTGAAATGCATATGCAATTTCAGCCATTAAATATCTAAACACAGAATAATATTAATATTACAGAATAATACTAATATTAAAATCATGTATTATATGTGAAAGATACAAATAACTAAACTGTTAAATAATCTACATACTATTATTAAAACAAACACACTTTGTAGGCAAAGCCCGATTGTATTAGTTTTCTTGATTTGAAGAATACTATAATTAAATCATTTAATTATTTTTTTCATTCCAGTAAGTTTGGTGCCAGTTTCTCAATCACAATATTCAATGCGATAACAAAATTTTTGTAACAACGCCCTTAATACTATTATATAAGAAACTTAATCAAAGAATAACGTATCTGTTTTTTTTAAATAATGCAATAGAATCAAATATTTTTTTAATTCAATGAAATATTTTATTTTCTAAAATAAAATAGCATATATGTATTTCAGAAAACAAAATATGTTATTATAGATAAAAAAATATTTCTAATACTATTGCGTTATTTAAAAAAATACGTTGATCTTGGATTAAACTTTCTATATAATGGTATTAAAAACGTTGTTGATCAAAGTTATCATTACCCATCAAAAGTAACAAAATAAACTTTTGGCAATGAATAATGTGATTAATGAAAAATGATATTAGAAATATTTTTTGACCCAATGATATTTATCGTTTCTTGAAATGCATATACAATTTCGGCCATTAAATATCTAAACACAGAATAATATTAATCTAATATTAAAATCATGTATTATATGTGAAAGATACAAATAACTAAACTGTTAAATAATTTACATACTATTATTAAAACAAACACACTTTGTAGACAAAGCCCGATTGTATTAGTTTTCTTGATTTGAAGAATACTATAATTAAATCATTTAATTATTTTTTTCATTCCAGTAAGTTTGGTGCCAGTTTCTCAATCACAATATTCAATGCGATAACAAAATTTTTGTAACAACGCCCTTAATACTATTATATAAGAAACTTAATCAAAGAACAACGTATCTGTTTTTTTTAAATAATGCAATAGAATCAAATATTTTTTTAATTCAATGAAATATTTTATTTTCTAAAATAAATATATGCAATTTTTTACATCAAACTGGAACGAAAAAGATATATGAAAATCTCAAAAACGATACATCGCAAAAATACGGGACGTGTGTCGTCAGTTAACACTTCTTATGGAGTTAATTTACTGTTCAATAAAAATCCTCAAAAACCACCCCTTGGGATTGAAATTTAATATCACGGAAACGGTTAAATATTTCAAATTTACAATTTAATATTTCAAAACCTTCATTAAAGGCACACGTCTTATATTTTTACAATGCACCGTTTTCGAGATATTATATTTCACCCCCAAAGGGTGGTTTGTGAAAATTTTTGTAAATGGTAAATTAATCCCATGAGAAACCTTAATTAACGACACAGGTCTTGTATTTTCGCGATTTATCGTTTCCGAGATATTAAATTTCACCCTCAAGAGGTGGTTTGTGAAAATTTTAATAAATAGTAAATTCACCCCATAAGAAACTTTAATTAACGACACGGGTCCCGTATTTTTCTGATGCACCATTTCCAAAATATTAAATTTCACCCCCAAAGGGTGGTTTTTGAAAATTTTTAATAAATTGTAAATTCACCCCATAAGAAACCTTAATTAATGGCATAGGTCCCGTATTTTTGCGATGCACCGTTTCCGAGATATTAAATTTCACCCCAAGGGGTGGTTTTTGAAATTTTTTTAAAAATGGTAAATTATTCCCATAAGAAACCTTAATTAATGATACAGGTCCCGTATTTTTCCAATGCACCATTTCCGAGATATTGAATTTCACCCCCAAAGGGTGATTTTTGAAAATTTTTAATAAATTGTAAATTAACCACATAAGAAACCTTAATTAACGATACAGGTCCCACATTTTTCCGATGCACCGTTTCCGAGATATTAATTTTCACCCCCAAAGGGTGATTTTTGAAAATTTTTAATGAATGGTAAATTAACCCCATAAGAAACCTTAATTAACGACACAGGTCCCGTATTTTTCCGATGCATCGTTTCCGAGATATTAAATTTTACCCCAAGGGGTGGTTTTTGACAATTTTTTATAAATGATAAATTAATCCCATAAGAAACTTTAATTAACGACACAAGTCCCGTATTTTTCCGATGCATCGTTTCCGAGATATTAAATTTTACCCCAAGGGGTGGTTTTTGACAATTTTTTATAAATGATAAATTAATCCCATAAAAAACTTTAATTAACGACACAAGTCCCGTATTTTTCCGATGCACCGTTTCCGAGATATTAAATTTCACCCCAAGGGGTGGTTTTTGAAAATTTTTTATAAATGATAAAAATTAATCCCATAAGAAACCTTAATTAACGACACAGGTCCCGTATTTTTCCGATGCACCGTTTTCGAGATATTAATATATATATATGCTTGCTGACAGAGAAGAAGAAGACGTTACTTCATTTTTCATAAAAAACATCAATTTTTGACCTTTTGTATGTCCAGAACAGCTTGACCAATTTTTTTCTTTTTTGGCTTAACTTACTCGTGGCGGTGCCACCTTTCAGAATATGCTACATGCATTTCAAAATTTTTTATATTTTAATAGTTCTGTATCTCCAAAAAGGCGACTTTAAGAGTTCTGGATAAGAGACTCGTAGTGTCTACTTGATTTTTGAACTACTTGATCGTAGTGTCTACTTGATTTCTGAACAGCTTGATTTTTGAACATGGACGGAGACACTACCGCGTCTCCTGATAAGATTCGGTAAATACAAAAAAAAGTAAAAGAAAGAACAGATAAATCTCGGACGATAACGATCTATAAGATGAGTTTGCGAAACAGAGGGCTTACAATTTATAACGGATGACGCGAAATCAAGCATAATAACAGTGATAACGAACTATTCAAAATGTGTGATTTTAAGACGGCAATGAGAGCGATACGGAAACGAACATAATATCTCACGAATTGTGGTGAGAAAGATCAGTTAATCATTAGCGGCGAAATATTCGATAAAACTCAAGAACTAATTACGTCAGATTTCGGAACATACGCAGAGGCACCAGCCTCGTTAACAGATTTCGATATAATATGAGTAGTGATATAAGGCGGATTCTAACCCAGGTCCTCTCAGGGGGGGTGAGGCGCGCGGGGGATTACGGAGGCGCGGAGGAATGACGTCACGCGGGACGGAGGGGATTTCGGCAGCGGCGCGTGTTAGATGTTTTATCGCAATATTGTATTACATGCCCGATTGATAAACAATATTGCGTACGAACATGTTCGGTTTATAAATAATATAAACAGCAGCATTTCTTCGAATGGCAACGCGTGCGAGGGAGAGGGGAGAGCGATGGTGCGAGAATAACGCGTGCGAGGGAGAAGGGGGAACAATGGTGCGAGAACAACGCGTGCGAGGGAGAGGGAGCGATGGCGCGAGAACAACGCGTGCGAGGGAGAGGGAGTGATGGTGCGATACTTACAATTAGCGCAACGATGATATCGAACGAGGCTTACAACTAGCGCGAGAGAGAGACTTATAACTAGCGCGAGACTTAGATTGACGCATGGGAGATAACGATACTTATAACTAGCGCAGGGATGGGAACGCATTTTTTTTTTAAATTAAAATATATATAAAATTTATTTTAAAATGTGTGTATATTATACATATTTATACATATTTATATTATATACATATTTATGTGTGTGTGTGTGTGTGTGTATGTGTATTTAAAATTAAAATTAAAATGTAAAATATAAAAATATAAAAATATAAAAATATAAAAATATAAAATGTAATGATATAATAAAATATAATTATAAAAAATATATAAAATTAATTGGGGGGGGGATGCGTTGGTTCAGGGGGAGGCGGCTCCTGTAACAGAAAAAAAGATATTGGATTAATACAAGCATAGTTAGAGAGAGAGAGAGATTAAAAAATAGTACTTACAATGTTTTAATGTGTGCACATGGGGCACATGTCGCACGGTAATATTTGATACAGTGATTTCCTGCACTCTTTGCAAGACATATTGGTTAAATATTGATAATTCATGCAACGATGTTCCCGAACAGCACTAGCTTCCAGAAATAAAAATGATAGTCTTAGGAAGCATTCCGCACAATATTTCAGTCCACATTCCACATAATAAAACGATATGCGACATATCTTTATTGTATCATTCATCGTCAATATTTCCGGTAAGTCTAAATTTCGTTCTCTGATTTGTAATAGCTCATCATCACTATCGATACTCTCGTAATCGCTGTCCGCCAAAGGTTCTACTTCGATGTCATCTTCGTCATCTTCGTCATCTTCATCAACATTCATTACATTATTATTTTCAATGATCCTCACATTATTATTTTCGATGATCATCACATCGTCATCATCGATGATCATAACATCATCATCATCGTCATCATTAATGATAATGATATTTTCTTCGGCCATTTTATAAAATGCACAAGAACGATGAAAAAAATATTCACTTCTTCACTTTCGATTTCTTCACTTTCGATTTCTCGACTCGCGCACTGCCAAACTCTTTCTGACAAGGCAGCGAGATCTCGGTACGAGATCGTATAATAGAGATGCGACATTATCGCCATATCGCCGTAAACACTTCGTAAAAAAAAGTATGCGCGGTCCCATATGTTTATCGAAAGTATAAGCGATATTGTTACGTGCCCGGTTGATAAACAATATAAACACCTTAGAATCATCTCGCATGTTTTTTCTCGGAAGGAATGCAATGTACATCAGCACCAATGTTCGGTAGCTTTGCACCCTTGCTTCCACCGCTCGTATATCAGCGCCGATGTTCGGCTGCTTTGCGCTTTCGCGGTACATCCCTTACCCCGATATAAGTAATTCTAGATTTTTTTCCGTTCGACGTATCCTTATCTCTATCTCATTGAATTATACATCATGCGAATTTATAAACAATATAAACAAATGGCACCTCCCAGAATCGTCCTCCGTAATTTTTTCACGGAAGAGACGACGCGTATGAGCGCCGATGTTCGGCAGCTTTGCACCTTTGTTTCCTCCTTCATATATAAGAAGGATTGAAGTGCATCAAATCATCATAGTATGTGATTTGAACGCCCATCGATACGTCGGTTGTAAAAAAAGTATAGCGGTGTTCCATTAGAAAGATTTTTGCGCGATTTCACGTTCAAGATAGAGAACGGTATTGTTTATCGTGTGCAAAAGTCATCCGTAGAAAACTGTGACGTAGTGCTTTAAAAGTGTCAAAAAGACAGGAAAATGGAAAACATCGAGCAGACGAACGCGATCTGATGGAGGGATCTCGCCAAATTGCCACCTTGGGCGAGTATTTCGCGTGGCTGCAGCGTTGCGAGGAATTGATCCAAGAGCTCGAAGAACGCAGTCGTGTCAAGCGTCCGCGGCTCTCGATCGGAAACAGGCAATCTCTGGTGGCTAAAATCGCGCGACAAGAAGGTGCAAAGACTCGATTGCAAAGACGGTTTATTCCCAGTGGTGGTGATTACAGCGGTGATAATAACGCTGAAAGACTCGTTTAGCGAGAGATCGATACCGCGTTCGACAGCCGTATTCTGACCGGTGCCGTGATTAATGCAAACTATATCGAACCTTGTCAATTTCTCGAGGATGCCGAAGACATCGTGCTCGAGCAAGTGCAAGACGTTCTAAAAAGACACAACAGTGTAAAAGTGAACACTGTGTTTAATGGTGAATTTGTGTCGGGTGATAAGCGCGCGAATAAAAGTATGAATACGAGTAACTGTGAACTCTTTCGCACATCGGATTTACGCGAGTGGATCGAGCGCCGCGTTATCGAGCCCACTTTAGCGTCTTTGGAAGAGTTTCAGGAACGCGATAACGGTTGGGCATTGTTGCGAATACAGAATTTGACTGTTAATGTAAATAAATATAATCCAATGCGCGCGGGATGCCACATTAAATTGTCGCGGGAGATTATGATGAAAAGAGCGGTGGTTAACGTACAGTCTAAAGACAATGCGTGTTTCGCGTGGGCAGTGGTCGCATGGACAGTGGTCGCCGCTCTATATCCCGCAGAAAGAAAGGTGGAACAAGAATCATCGTACCCGCCTTACGCGACAGTGCTGAATCTTCGGGACATTGAGTTTCCAGTAACTTCAAATCAAATTAAAAAATTTGAACTCGCGAACAATTTCTCGATCAACGTGTACGGCATCGAAAGCGAGAACATTGTTCCACTACGACTGACAGAGCAGAAGCGAGATAAGCACGTGAATCTGCTATACGTGGAAGACGGCAACAACGTAGGACATTTCACGTGGATAAAAAATTTATCCCGGCTCGTGAGCTCGCAACTGAGCAAACACAAGAATCACAAATATATCTGTGATCGGTATGTATATATTAATATAAAATAATTATAATTTATATAACAAATTGTTCAAAATTAAAAAAAATTTTCTTTTACAGATGCCTGCATTATTTTAGTTCAGATGACAAGTTGCAGTCGCATACGGTCGACTGCGGGGAGATGAATGACTGCGCTATCCGGTTGCCGAGCGACAAGGACAAGTGGCTCGAGTTCAACAATTACAACAGGAAAGAGCGGCTTCCATTCGTCGTGTACGCCGATCTGGAATGCGTTCTGACCAAAACGGAGGAAGAACAACAACAAAAATTGTACCAGCATCATCGGGTATTTAGTATAGCGTATTATATGCATTGTTCGTACGATGAATCTTTATCGGCGTATCATTCGCGTCGTAGCGTCGATTGTATAGCGTGGTTTGTCGAAGATCTTAAAAATTTAGCGATTCGCGTTAAGAATATTTTAACGACCAATGTCCCCATGGTTAATTTAACGTCCGAAGAGTGTGAAAAATTTTACAACGCCACTCAATGTCATATATGCGAAAAGCCGTTCGCGCAAGACGATACACGCGTTCGCGATCATTGTCATATGACCGGGCGGTACAGAGGTCCCGCGCATTCAAATTGCAATTTAAATTACAAAGAATCTTTTTGTATTCCGATAGTTTTCCACAATTTATCCGGTTATGATTCACACTTTATTATCGAGGAAATAGCCACAGCGTTCGAAGGGAGCGTCGAGTTACTTCCGATAACGAAAGAGAAATATATTTCGTTTACGAAAAATGTCGGCCTTAAGGAAGGCGATTGGAAAAATAATGTAAAATTACGCTTCATCGATTCGTACAAATTTCTTACATCGAGTCTCGACAAATTGGCATCTTATCTAGACACAGATAAGCTCAAAATTTTTAAATCGGAATTTCAAAATTTATCCGCGGAAAATTTCAGTTTATTAACGCGAAAAGGTGTCTTTCCGTACGAATACATCGATTCGGTAAATAGGTTGCGAGATACGCGTTTACCACCGCGCGAATCGTTTTATAGTTTCTTGACCGGTGAAACTATATCCGAGAGCGATTACGCGCACGCAGAGAACATCAGGACGCGATTCTCCATTCGAACGCTGGGTGAATACAGCGACATGTATCTCAAAATCGACGTCTTGTTATCAGCCGATATTTTCGAAAATTTTCGCGATAGCTGCATAAAAAGTTACGGACTCGACCCCGCGTATTATTATACTCTGCCCGGATACACGTGGGACGCCATGTTAAAGCATACAAAGATCACGTTCGAGTTGCTTACAGATATCGATATGGTCATGTTTATAGAACGCGGTATACGCGGTGGTCTGAGCCAATGTTCCAACAGATATGCGCGCGCTAATAGCAAGTATATGCGACAATCGTACGATCCATCGAAACCATCGTCTTATTATATTATTACTGTTTATTAACGACCGCGTACAATTATTTATTAATAAGGCTGGATTCTCATACAAACACCCGCTGAAAAGTTGCGAAAGCCAATCGACGCTCGGTATCAAAACGCCGGTGATGATTATCAATAAATAATTGCTGGCAAGGTCGGCAAGAGATCTCGTTAATAAACAGTAATCAAACGAGCGTCGGGTAGCCTACCGGATTGCATTGAAATGGCTCTTACAGAAAGAGAACGTATTACTCTTTTGATGATGTGAGGATAGGGTGACCGCGAACGGTCATTTCGAGTAGTCCGAGATTTATTTAATGCAGAGTTTCGGCAAGATCGGCAAGGGATCTCTGTAGCCACTGTACTGAAAACATGTAATCGTTTTCAAGATACAGGATGCGTTAGGGATTGACAAAGATCGGGTAGACCGAAGATCGCTACAAATGAAGATAACTCGATAGAGATATTACAATCATTCGTAGAAGATCTCAATATCTCTACTCGAAAAGTTGCCCAAGCTCATGACTGTAGCTATAAATCCGTTCAACGTGTTCTCAAAAATTCCAAATTTCATCCATACAAAATAAATCTTGTCCAGGAATTAGTCGCACATGATTTTGATTGCCGACTCGAATTCTGTGACATAATGATGCAGAAAATTGATGATCAACCGGAATTTCATAACAAAATTGTTTTTTCAGACGAGGCTACGTTTATGTTAGACGGTTCAGTGAATAGACACAACAGTCGATATTGGAGTGATTCTAATCCGCATTGGAAGAGAGAATCCAAAAGCCAATATCCACAAAAACTAAATGTTTGGGCTGGAATAGTTGGAGAGCACATAATAGGGCCCTTCTTTATTGATGGAAATCTAACAGCACAAAAGTATGAGGCAATGCTCCGTGACGATATTGTACCAACTCTTCGCAACATTTTTGATCCAGATTTTGATTCCGTTTGGTTTCAGCAGGACGGTGCCCCTCCACACTTTGCATTACAAGTGCGGAATTTTTTAAACAACACTTTTCCTGAAAGATGGATAGGAAGGAGTGGCGCAATCGAATGGCCACCCAGGTCACCTGATCTGTCTCCCCTAGATTTTTTCTTTTGGGGTTATCTAAAAGATCGAGTGTATAAAATTAAAACCTCAAAATCTTAATGACTTACAAGTACGGATTATCGACGAAGTGGCATTAATTACTCCCGAAATATTACAAAATGTTCAAACCAATTTTTATGATCGTTTGGCCCATTGCCAAACTGTAGAAGGTCGACAGTTTGAACACTTATTGTAAACAGAACACTTATTGTAAACTGACCTACACACACACGCTCGCGCGCGCGCACGCGTAAAACGGAGAAAGTTTGGAGTCACAAAATACTGGGAAAATGACGAATCTCAGGGTCTTGATCTTCGTTACGCGCGTCCGCGAACATTAAACACGCGAAGTCTAATAGCCATCACGTCCTTACTGTGGACCCTCGCGTTATCGCAAAATTTGAGTAGAAATATTTAAATAATCATAACTCTGTGAAAAAAAATCGTAAAGACCTCAGTGACCCCGCGTTGTTCTCGTCTTGGACCTTTCAAACGAGCCCTCACTCGACCCCTCATTCTATTTAAGATTTCTAACTCACTCCCGCCCCTTTGTCCCAAAGGGGTGGGGGGTGGGTGCCATCCTGATAAAAAAATAGCTTTCATGATCCTATCAAAATCCCTCCTAATTGCAACTCTCTACCTTGATCCGTTCAAAAGTTACAAGGGTGTTTCCAGACTTTTGTCCCACCCAGTATATAGTATTATTGAAAGAAATATTAATAAACACTGTATATAAATTAAATCATATTGTCCTTATGTATCCAAGAGTTGTGCGAAATGTCAAATCCCAGCCATTTCACGTAAACGTCGTCACCTCTCCTGCGCAGTACTTTTTCCACGAGATACACGTCGGGATAATTCGCGCGATGCAACTCGTGCTCGTAGAACGCTATAGCGATAGGTTTTTTGCGATAATCCTCGAGTAAATAACTCACGGGATTAGTATGCTGCACTTTTACAATTTTAAACACCTCGGTTGTCCAATTTGGCGTGTAACCCTTCTCGAAAACTGTCTTGTACTTGCTAATGCGTACCGAGTCACCTACTTTGAATTTCGCCGGACCCGCGATATTTACACGGTTGTATACAGTAGCCAAGAGTCTTTCGGCGATCGCGGGGGTAACGTCGACGGGTCGCATACCGATTGTTCGATGCTTGCGCGCGTTGAAATCCGATATGAGTCCCGGCAACGCCTTGACCCACTTGTAAGATCCGTTCAGCGTAAACATCTTCCATATGTCGTCTTTTAGCGTGCGATTGAATCGCTCGACGATCGATGCCTTCAATACCGAATACGTAGAATAATGATTTAGGCCGTGTTTTCGCATGAGCCGTTGCACATCGGCGTTATAAAATTCCTTCCCCATGTCGGTCTGTATGTTTTTCGGACACCTCTCGCTATCTCGAATTATCTCGGCGATAGCGTCAGCTGTCTCGCTTCCACCTTTACTCTTGAGCGGTACGGCCCACGCGTGCTTGCTCAACGCATCGATGACTGTGAGTATGTAGTTGTAACCTCTGTTGGAACAAGAGTACGGACGCATCTCGACAATGTCGGCTTACCACAGATCATCGTATCCCCGCACTATTACGTGTCTTCGGGGGAAATTTTTTCTCGCCGGTGCGTGCAGTTCGTTCACCAACTGCCGTTTCTCTAAACTATGTTGTTTCTTCGCTTCCCCGGTTATTCCTGATCGTCGACTCATCGTTGTTTCGATTCGTCGATCGAATTAGCCGTTCAATAGCCGTTCGTAGCCGTTCAATAGCCATTCAGTAGCCGTTCGTAGCTGTTCAATTGCCGTTCACTGCCGTTCGATTGCCGTTACTGACCCGTTCAATAGCCGTTTGATTGCCGTTGCTGACCCGTTCGATTGCCGTTTATAACCGTTCAATAGTCGTTCGATTGCCGTTCGATTGCCGTTCACTGCCGTTCTTGACCCCTTTGTTGGCCCTGTTGATAGTCGTTTTTAAGCAGTCCGTAGCCTCGTTCGCAGTCGTTTCTGACCCGTTCGTAGTCTCGTTGACAATCGTTTTTGACTCGTTCGTAGTCGTTGTGGACTTGTATGCCGCCTCGTATGTAGCCGTTGCTGACGTGTTCATAGCCTTGTTCGCAGCCGTCCTTGAGATGCTCGTAGCCTCGTTCGCAGCTGTTCTTGAATCGTTCGTAGCCTCGTTCGAGACCGTTTTCTCTTCGATCACTGCCACTCATTATAGCTCGATAACCGTTGGATAATCGTTCGTAGCCGTTCGATAAATCTTTCTAGATATTTCATAAGTGTACAATATCCGCTCCTAAGCCGTTCACTACAGCACATTACAGGTTGATAGCCGTTTCTGAATTAGCGTTAATCGTACGACGAAGCTCGTTTATCGCAGCCTGCAAAGCTCGCAGGTCCTTCTCGAACGCAGTCAGCTTCTCGTCTGATTCTTTCCGTTGATTCTTCAACGTTTTAACGCATTCTTCCACGTACAGTTTGTTAACCGCATCGGTATCAGCCTCAGGTTGCGCTACACGGCGAATCTTGCGCGACCTCGCGTCATAGTCCGTTGCGACGCGACACACAGCGTTTTGACGCAAGTAACTCGTCACCAATTTACCCCAATGATCGCTCGTGCTGATTTCTTCGTTTCTCCGTTCGAATAATCCAAATTTGTTGATAGGCATTGTTTTTCGATGCGAGTGACGTCGATCGACTGATTAGTTTTGTCGAGGCGCCATTTAATTTATAATAATGCCGGCTTCGCGGAGTTCCTCTATGATCGACAAGATCTCGTTGTCGTGAGCGTTGTGGCCAGCTCGACGCGAAGCATCGAGCAATCGCAGGCGATCCACTAGCTCGTTGGGATCGTCCCAGTGCATGTAATCGATCTTATTGTCGGTTAACGTCATCGCGCGAGGCGTGAATATTCCCGTTCCTGTTTTTTTCTTTTTCGATTCGAACGACATCAACGGCGCGATTATTTGTTTATACTTGTATTCCTTGTTGCTCTTTAATTGACCTTGCGCATTATATCGACGTTTATGCGCACTCGTCACCATCAATATGCTCTTATATTTTTGCCCATCGTCCTCAGTGTATATGGCGTCATTGGGAATTCTCATGAAGATCAACTCGTATAATACCGGTGTACCGATGTATCTCACATTGTCTATGATTATAGAGTCATCTTTGTCAATGCCGAATCGTTTGTTACGGAGACGCATTCCATTCTCGTCGAAATAGACGCCGTACACGTGATCGATCGCGTTTTTATTCTTTCGTCACCGCTAGGAAGAGCGTATTTTTGCCCCAGTGGTCCCAAGTTCTCTCGTAACACTTCTTGACCTTCCGACGTTTGTAACATGTTTCGAACGGATGTTGCGGGCGGATTGCCCGCAGTTTCGAAAACATCTTCGATCGCGAGTGATTCGGGTATCGCGGGTTGCGCGATTCTCGGCGCGAACGGTGTAGAGGTTATCGGCGGTTCATCCGATAAAGTCTCCGATAGATCGGATATACGCGACATCGATAAACGTTTTGCTTTCATCGATCGTTTCCTCTTTTTCGGTGTCGCATCCTCCTCCTCCTCCTCCTCCTCCTCTTCCTTATATCGCTTGATGGGTAACGTTTCAATTATAGCGTCAGCGTTACTCTCTGGCTGTTTTTTCACCGCGATTGCGCTAGAGTTGTGGACGATCTTTTGCAGCGGCTCGATAATAGGTCTAAAATGAGTCGTGACCGCGATATCTTCGTCGATCTTACCGGTCTTCAAAGCGCGATGTTTCTTGCGGATCGATTCGCTCGTTTTCTCAATCTCCCGCGCAATCTTTTCACGCTCCCGAATATTATCGTTTCCAGCCATGTTGACGGAACGTCGAGCGTTTCACCCTTCTCGACGGAATGTCGACAGCAACTAATCGTTTCGCGGTATCGCGAACACGTTAAATCCTTTTCTGTATCGCCCGTTCGTAAGCGCGCTGTCCTTATCAATCACCAGGAATCCATACTTTTGCTGCCAACAAGTACGACATAATTCCTGAATCCTGAATTCCTGAAATCCTCGTACGACATATCGGTATTCATGTGATCGTTGTACACGTGTTTCAAATTTGTACCATCCTGTTTAAACAAGATCAGCAGGTTCGTGTTGTCGCGAATAAGATGTTTCGGTATTCTCGCGTACGTCTGACAAAGATAGAAGCAGTCGACGTTTGAGTGACGACCCATTGAGAAGTACTCTCTTATCGTATCTTGCTTGTCGCACGCCACGTCATCGAAGACAAAAATCGAGTTTGGACGTGCCTCGCTCGGTGGAATGACGTCACTGTTATTCGAGAACGTAAAGTAGCCGATTTCGTCGATCGGCGTCAATAAATTCTCCAGATATCGATATTTCGACTGTTGCAACGACTTCGAGTACACGTACACGTTCTCGAAACGTACACCGTGTAGACTTTCCAGTAGACTTATCAAAACGTTGGTTTTACCACAATTCGAGGGATCGCAAACGATCGCACGTATAGTAGTCGGTAGCATCGTACCATGTCTGCGCATCTCCGCGTTGTCCCCCATCGATCGTAATCTGTCGTCGCAATTCGTCACGCGTATCGTCATAGGTTGTTGTACGAACCGCATGTTTTCTGTTTCGAACCAATTTTGTGAATGATCGGGAGGGGTGGCCTATTTATAGAGGTGTCGCGACTCGAAACCGCTCAGTATCAAAAATGTTTCTCCTTCTGTCGGACGAGAGAGACATTCTCGGGCTTACCGCCAAACAACTGCAGTATATCCCGAAGATTCTTTTACTGCAAAATTTCGGTGATTACGGTGGAACGATTGTGGGACAAGCTTCCAGAATATATAAAAGCTGATCCGGAGGTTCGACAATATCGTTCGTGCATGCGACATTACAACCAGCCGTGGCAGCGAACGCACATTGACGGTCCGCCTCCGTTGATAAAAGATTGCTACGTATGTCAGCGAGAATCGTAAGAGGCAGCGGTCTCTTAAATCGTGCGATAAACGCGCTTCCGATCGAATTCCATATTCCCGGCTATCAGTTTTGCGGCCCAGGCACGCGGTTGCAGAAGCGATTAGCCAGAGGCGATCGAGGTATAAATTTATTGGACGCGGCGTGTCGTGAACACGATATAGCGTACTCTCGGAGCAACGATCTCACCGAGAGACATGCGGCGGATAGGATACTCGCCGAGAAAGCGCGAAATCGTATCGGTGCGTTCGACTCTCGGTGAAAGAGCCGCCGCCACAGCTGTCCGGCGATGAAAGCCAAGACGGAGCTCGGTATGAGCCTGAAGAGGACGAAGACGAAGAAGAAAACTGCGAAGAAACGGATACTTCCGGTAGTGAAATGCGGCGGCGTATTGCCGATTCTACCAATGCTGGGTGCGCTCGGATCCCTGATTGGCGGAGCGGCGGGTGTAGCGAAGGTGGTGAACGACGGAAAAGCCGCGCAACGTCAGATGCAAGAGATGCTACGTCACAATCGCGCCATGGAAGGTCGCGGATTATATCTCGCTCCTTACAAACACGGACGAGGAGTCTCAACGAGAAGAAGAAAAAAAACGTCAAAGAGACGTTAAAAATGCCGCAGGGCGCAACTACCAACGTACAATTGCTACAACTGGCGAAACGTATGTGCATTCCGTATTTTAGAGGCGTTTTCATGCGCGACTCTTTATCGGTCGGTGGTATTTATCAAAACGAGAACGGCATCGTAAATTTAGATAGCGTCGAAGGACCGGGTACTCATTGCGGGGTAGCGTACGCAAAAAGGGGGAATCGCGTCGTATATTTCGACAGTTTCGGCAATCTTCGACCCCTCAAGGAACTTGTGCGATATTTCGGACAAAACGTAACGAAGATACAGTACAATCACAGGCCTGTTTAAACTTACGATCAGAGCATCTGCGGACAATTGTGCTTGCAATTTCTTCGAACGGTCGATGCGTGCGAATTTAAAAACGAATATTGCGCTATTTAACTCAGTATTCGTTCAACAGTTTTGCAGACATGTCTATGACATTCACGTTGACTGGGAAGAGTAGCGTTCTTGCGGCAAATTTATTTCCCACTGTAGACTTGAGCGACGATGAATACGAACTCGGTCTAACGGATTTTGAGACTTATCACACGATACCGAACGTGAATTCCTCGAATAATAAATTTTACTTTGGCAAAGACGACGCGGAAATTACGATTCCCGAGGGATCGTACGAGTTGCGAGATATACATGAATTTTTGAAACGTTCAATTTCACGGAAACATCGCGATAAGAAACACATTGACGGCGATGACTACGAAGATGGCGAATATCCGATAGTGCTCCGCTCTAATTACAATACAATGAGAAGCGAGATCAAATGCGCATACAGATTAAACTTTAGCAAAACCGACAACATTGGATCGCTGCTAGGATTCTCGAATCGTATTCTCGAGCCGGGAAAATGGTACGAATCGAACATGCCGATTAACATTATCAACGTTAATATTATCCGCGTAGAATGTAACGTGCCCGCGGACGCGTACAACAACGGCAAACTCGTTCATACGATACATGAATTTTCACCGAGGGTACCGCCGGGATATAAGATATCGGAAGGGCCGGCGCAGATCATTTACCTTCCGATCACCGCGCGGAGCATTACGGATTTAACGTTACGTGTTGTCGACCAGAACGGACGATTGCTCGATTTTCGAGGAGAAGACATCACCGTAAGATTGCACGTACGACGGCTGCGGCGATAACGTACGTACGTATGCGACGTATGAGATGCTCGTGTTGAACGGATCGAAAGACGCGAGAGATAACGCAATCTTTACGAAATCAGCGACACCAACAACATCAACGTCGACGTTCGCTAATATCCAATCATCCGAGAAAAAGAAACTCAGCGCATCGAACGTTGCGTTTTTGCAATCTTTGGGATTCGCGGTGCGAAACAGCTGAACGATGACCGACATTCTCAACATCGGTGACGAATCTATCTTTGACGATCGTATCGTCAAGGTCGAGACTCACACGTACAACTCGTTCGCCAATACAACGTTCGGACACAATGACGAGATAAGAATACCCAACAACAACAGGATCTGTATACGCTACCGCACGAGAGTTTGCTATACATCGAGGGACGACTAACGATACACAGACCAGCAGCCGAAGGAGAAACTGAATTGGCACTGGGAAATAATTGCGTCGCATTCATGTTCGATGAGATTCGATACGAACTCGACGGTGTTGAGATTGATCGTAATAGAAACGTAGGAATAACTACTACGCTCAAAAACTATGTAACGGTATCATCCGATAGAAGCGTGATTATGAAAAACGCTGGCTGGGAGCCGTCGACCAACGCGAATGGACATTTCAATTTTTGCGTACCGCTCTACATGTTGCTGGGATTTTGCGAGGATTACAGACGCGTGGTGATTAACGCTCGTCACGAATTGATCTTGATACGATCGCGCAACGACAACAATTGTCTGCTTGGAAATTCGACGCAGGAGCCTGAGCTCAACATATTCAAGATACATTGGCGAATACCTCACGTGCTGTTGAGCGAAATCAAAAAGTTGTCGATGCTCCGTGCTCTGGAAAGCGGACGATATCTCAGCATGGCTTTTCGGTCGTGGGATCTGTACGAGTATCCGCTATTGCAGCTTACAACCAAGCATTCGTGGGCCATTAAGACCGCGACTCAGCTGGAGAAACCACGATACGTCGTTTTCGTTTTGCAGGCAGGTCGGAAGAATGTCATGTCTAAGGATGCGAGTGAATTCGACCACTGCAAATTGATCAACATTAAACTTTATCTGAATTCGGAATATTATCCGTACGACGATATGAATCTGGATTTCGATAAAAACAAATATTCCATTCTGTACGACACGTACATGCGCTTCTGCAAGAATTATTACGGATACGAGTATCTCGAACCGAGTCTCTCCGTCGGGATGTTTCAACTTTACGGTCCGTTCGTGATTATCGATTGTTCTCGACAAAACGAACCGGTCAAGAGCGCAACCGTGGATGTGAGATTGGAATTCGAGTGTAAGGAGAACGTGCCGCCGAATACCACTGCGTACTGCCTCATCATACACGATCGCGTGATCCAGTACAATTCGTTGACTAACGTTGTACGCAAAATCACCTAAGTGTTTGCAACAACATCGACGCAAGAGAGAGGGGGAAGAGGAGCATGATATAAATCAAAGTCTTGCGAGATGGTTTTAGAGTTTTGTCGTTCCTCTCGACTGGCGTATCGAAGAGAGAGAGATCTCGTCATGTCCGTACCAACGTTTGTGGATTTGCAAGGATTTATCGTTGGGAAAAATTTTGTCGTGAAGGAAGCGACAGTCTTGAGAAAGGGATACGTTGTATCGCATTACTTTTTCGCAAGTCCCGTACCGTGGCATACGCTTACAAAATCTGAGCGATGTCAAGTCTCATGGCTGATTGGAAATCATCACGGATTACAATGGGAAGACGGAAATGTTCCGTATGGCTTGGCTCAGCGTGCGATTACAACAGCTGTCGTTGGTACGATACATGAAGAAGAAGAAGAAGAAGAAGAAGAAGAATCGTCTGTCGTGTACGTCAAAGGACTTGAAAAGCGAAAATGGCTGGACGATATACTAGACGATGCGGGGACCGGCTATATTATTGAAACCTTGGATGCGGATTACGAAGATATCGATGCTCTAAATAAATTAGACGATACGAATAGTATGCGATGTGGAAAACATGTTAAGAATTGCGCCTTACAAAATGTATTCAAAATATTTAACTGGTGGTCGCGACGCCAGAAAGAATTGCGATAAAAATAAAATATGTAAACATTCATATGCGTTATCTCCTTTATTTCCCCTAATCCTTTGCATGCGTTTCTAAGAATTCTTTTGTTCGAGCACCGCCTCCCTCTTTTCCTAAATTCCAATGCGTTAGAAACATTGATCCCCCACCACTACATTATATTTTTAATAAATGAGCGTCGGGTATAACCGATTAATTTCTGTACGACCAGTGTCGCGTTAACCGCTCGTGGATTCACTTTTCATAACCTCCCAGAGAAATGTACTACGTTGAAAGAAGCAGCAGCGGTAGCAGCAGTGGCGGTATCAGAAGACACGTGAATAATTACGTGCCGAGTCGTGATAAAACTCCATCGTTTGAGAACAAATACGACGAGTAAGTTTCGTTTAACATTTTTTTCTATTTTTCTATTTTTTACAAATTGTATTATTAGTATTACTTAATTTTAATTTTTTCCCGTAGCATTTCGTCGGAGCGTCGTGCGGTTCGTATACTAGGCAGACGATACGCATTGACAGCTACGGAATTCAAATTCATCGAAATCTGTATCAACGTGGGTCCGCCGAGTTACGTGGAGATTGTCATAGGAGATCATCGGGGAAAGGAACTGATATTATCTCTCGAATCGTGGAAGGGACTCTGCGAGCAACGTCGCAATATTCTAAATCTCCTTCGGAACGACTCTCATGACATCTATAATTTTATAAGCGTTGGACCGCTAACAGTGCGAGTTCGTACGATTAATGATGCCAAACTCATAAGTCTCGAATCTTCGAACGTATGCATGATGATGGTCGAATCGACGTTACACCGTATGTTCGATCTCGATGATTGCATAGATGTAACTTTTGATCGATTGAATAAAGTGATCGAGACAGTCGATGTCAAATTTACGCAATTCTCCAATATCGCGTCCACTGTAACGGATCCTAAAGAAGTATCGAATGTAATACGCGCGAGTGACGCTTTCAACAAGCATCAACTCGTCGATTGCGAGCTGGCGGCTTTAGCTTTTAGTCCATATAATACGTAAGACGAAAAAAAAATATGTAAAAACATAAATAATGAGTTTCAAGTTTACTATATCGTGGTGTACTTTTTTGCGTTTGCCCATCCCAGCTTTCATACATAGCTCCTTGCGAGAAAGTTATCATGAGCAAGGGTACAAAGCAGCCGAACATCTGCGCTGATATGCATTGCATTCCTTCCGAGAAAAAAATTGCTGAAGACGATTCAGGGAGGTACCATTTGTTTATATTGTTTATAAATGTGCATGCTGTGTAATCCAATGCGAGAGAGAGAGATATGGATACGTCGAACGGGGAAAGAATCTAGAGTTACTTATATCGGGGATGAGGGAGTGGGGGTGGGGGTGGGAACCTATATTGCGGGCGAGGGGGTGGGGTGAGGGTGGGGGTGTACCGCGAGAGCCATTTTGTTTTGCAAAAACATGTTCCAACGCGTTAGGATATGTAATACAATATTGCTTAAGGAATAGCGCTGTTTATATTGTTTATAAATATTTTATCAACCGGGCATGTAATACAATATTGCGATAAAACATCTAACACGCGCCGCTGCCGAAATCCCCTCCGTCCCGCGTGACGTCATTCCCCCGCGCCTCCGTAATCTCCCGCGCGCCTCACCCTCCCCTGAGAGGACCTGGGTTAGAACCCGCCTTATATCACTATTAATATGGATTAATTTTCCTGCAATAATCAACGGTAATCAGCGGTAATCAATTATAAAAGAAGATCTACGATCAGACTACAGCATACGCGTACGATTACGGAACACTCTTAGAGGCACGAGCCTCACGTAGAATTTTGAGATAAATCGAATTAGACTTTATACAATAATTGACGGTAACTTTCACTGCAGACAATTAATAACGGCTAGTGTCGACTAATAGATCACAAATGAATATAATTTTAATATAGTTTTGCCGGCCGACGGACCTTATAAAATTTCGATATAAATCGAATCGAATTTCCCTTACGGTAATCGGCGATGATATTGTACAATATATTTTCAACAGAAAACAAAGGCTATGCTTAACGGTAACCCCAAGAATGTTTATGCGGAAAATGTTTACTTTATTCAACGGTCTTATCGCGACCTTTTATACTCGACAATAATGACTCGATGTTAGAACAATAGAATCTCAAGGAAAGGAAAAAAAAAACGATAACGGTAATATGTTTCGGCGGAGATTTCGCGTTGAATAATATTCTTGCGGAGCCGTTTTCTCATTTACGGTAACTCGGCTCGCGAAGAAATTTTCCGCGTAAATCCCGCTTTTCGGTACACGATACGAAACGGCCAAAATTGCTACGTCACGCTAGGACTTAAATTCGGCACGGAACGCAACGGTAACCTAAACAATATTAAAACGGCACGATACAAGATTTGACGATACGAAACGATACGGAATTTTACTGTACGGCACGTGACTGGTGGTATGGACACCCTGAGAAGGACAAATCCGCGACCCCCGGTGTCAGCTGGCGTCTGGTAACTAACACGAGATAAGCACACAGGCTTTCTTCGACGATAGTGCGAGAAGACCGTCGCCCTGCGACGGTACACGGAATTGACGCCAGCTGTTTCCGTGAGAGAAAATCAAGAGACTGCCTGTGCGGCGGCTTACAGTTTTCGGTGGCGGCTTTCACGTCGATCGTCTAGTCTAAGCTCGCCAGGATCGTGCTCCGGGATCGTCCTCGTCGGTTCACGACTCACCGCACAGTAAAGAATATGAACTGCGTCCGCAAGGCCCTCGGATCCCGCGCCGATCTTCCGCGCATTCCATCAACTTTCGGATGATCGGGGGTTGATTCTCCGCCCCCTTCAGAGTCACAGCTGTTGGACGGCGTTGCCCTTACGCAGGGGCCCAGAATCCACGAGCGACGATATCTGACAGTATTTCTGATTCTTGGAGACGGGACCGGCTGGCCAGGCCGTATCCTCGTCTTTTTCGGAATCTTCTTCATTCCCAGTCGGCCGCCTGGGAGGTTGTCTTCAGCTCCGTCGTCCGGATGTTCTGCCGTCTTTTAATCTGAAATTATTCGGTTTTAATATGTTGCAGAATTAAGAATAGCTACGGCGCGGGATCTCATTACATGACCTTTTGTTTTCTTGCGGTATTTTCGGTATCTTCCGGTATAGCTTCTTCTCCTCTCAGTATCTCGCTGTATCTTCATATACAAATGGCGGTATCGCACGCACGCACAGCAGCCGCACTCTATTCACGGATCTTACATTCAAGCTAAAATAAATCTAAATGATCGAATTATAGTTAATTTTTGGTTCCCTCTCAGGCGCGAGGGACGATCCCGCGCACTTTGTTTTCCCCTCGACAGGGTAATCGTGACGGAGCTCAAAAACATCACGTCACAGTATAATGGCTTTATATTCATTTATTTGATATATAATATAATTAAATATTATGTAACGATGCACCCCCGTTGTATTGTTCTATTTCCGACCGAACAGCAGCCGGAAGCTGCCGCCCGGAAAACAGCCGCCGGCAGGGGCAAGAGCGCGCCGCGCCGCGCCGATCAACAGATTGTTCAAACCGTTTAACAGCCGAAGCCGTCGGCAAGCCGCGCCGACAGGGGGGACCAAAAACGATGCCGGAAAAACCCGTCCCATGTTTCACCCAAGTGCTTTCGGAACATCCTCAATG